>NW_017307626.1:165869-196997 GCF_000935625.1 Nanorana parkeri
ACCTATGTAAAGGTTAAACACTCATTTATGTCTAGGGGACTGGAGTTAAGCACTTTACTTATCCGATCCCCGGTGGTAAGCTTTTACCTCTCTCCCCTCCGCTCTGGCTGTGGCCTGTCCCTCGGTATCCTCACATATAATGCAGGACTATGGAGTTCTGGAATCTGCATTAAATATGAAGATGTCGGTGGTCCCTAGACCACCAGTGCAAGTGACTCAAGTGACTAGTCTAGCAGCCTGGGGAAAACAGATGGGAGTGGGGATCAGTTAAGATAGGTGTTAAGTGAGCACCTAACCTTTGCAGTAACAGGGGTAGCCCTACTGTTAGGGTAGTTTTTATGTTTGCCTGGAGACGTACTCTAAGCTTCTTTTAAACTACAGTTGCGGAAAACATACTTTCAGAGGCTGCAAACTGCTTTTAGCAATTGTACAATTAGAATCAAAATGCATTTTGAACAGATAATAAAATTTTGTAGTGGACACGGTTCAGTAATATTACAAACCACAACTGAAGTTGAAAGCATGAAAAATAAAAGTATTCATTAAATTGGCTCCCACAATTGCAGAAGAAAAAATAATGATACACATGGTCAGATGAAATCCTTTCCTACATCTTGGATCTATTTCTACACATAATAGAAGAGGAGCTGAAAGAGGAGAAGGGAGGGAGCGGAGGGATACAGTGCTAAGATTTACATTCCTATACAGAAATGAGGCTTTGTCAGATCACTCTCCATTGCCTTCACCTCCTCAATCATGAACTCTGGTCCTCTGCCCATGTCACACAGCTGCTAGGGCCTAGTCCTGTTGCCTGGCAACCAGGCAGCCTGGACGCCACCAGAGGGATCTGTCTCTGTGAACCCTTCTATCCCTTTGGCACTTTGCCCTTTATGCCCTGTGCCAACCGCAAGCATAATGAGAGACGTTAACTCACATACTGCTGGTGAGAAAAAAAAAAACATATTGATGTGCCAAAATCATCTCACTGATGTGATGTGAACAACTCAATTTTACAGACAAATAACGAAAGGGGAAAAAAAGAAAAAAGGACTGCACCGTGATGTATTTATTTCTAAAACCAGCTGCACAAAGCGAAAAATAGATGTGATTTGAACATTTCTTGTGACATCTGAACTATACAGCTAAACGGGTGGATCGCAGTAAAAGAATTTCAGACATTTTAGAGGATCTTGATTGAAGAACGTTCCATCTGCAAATATTTTTTCTTGCATATGTACTGAAGCTGCTCATTAGCCAAAGTGAGGGGGAAAAGGCATTTTTTAGGGGGGGATAGAGTAAGAAAAGTTGTAATCCAGGTCAGTTTTTTTCCCCTATGTTCCGTTGTTTCTCTTCATTTACTATCTCAAAGGCACAACAGGAAGTGAGAGAGGAGAAGAATTGCCCTCTTGTTGGTATCAGAACAGTTTTCCTATTGTAAGATTTACCCTTACCTCTTGTTAGAGTGACAAGTGTGAAATTTTGATTTCTCATACTTTTCTGCCAGGACAAATAGAGAGGGGGACTGTGCCTAGCTGGGACTAGTTGAGAGCAATAAAAAACAGGCAGGTAATCTAACTTTTCCCTACTCTAAAATCAAGGAAGGGCAAATTCTTACCACCTCATACTCCTATGAAACCTAAACCTTGCCACATACAGGCACATCTCACCAAAAAGCAGTCTATAAAGCTAACTATATGCTAGTAGATTTCCGAACAAAAGATCTTTCTTTACCACCCAATAATGCCATTACAGACTTGACAAATGTCGAACGAAATTTAGTTTTATTTTAACCTTGGATTTTGGAATGAATGGAGTTTCCTGAACGAAAACCTCATTACCTGATACATTTTGTTTGAGAAAAATATTTCATCCTGCTCCTTCAACTTTTTTCGTCACTATGTCCGTAATCAATGATCAATTTGACCCCATTAACTAATAGAAAACTGAACAGTGTCTATCGGCAGCTTGTATTGTTCACAATAGTTTGAAATGTGAAAAAAGTGTATTGGCATACAATGTACCACCCAAGACTTGGGATTTGTAACCCTTTGTTAGGGCAGACAGCCATGTGCATCTAGTTTACAACAGATAATAAAGATCTGCCAGCACAGTACAGACAGGTTTAACTATGGTAAACTAAATTCCCCTGACCCCTCCTTAACATTGCAAAGAAGGGGGGCGATAACTTAAATATGACATTTCAGTAGGTAAAAAGGTCAGTAGCAATTTTTACATATTTCTTAAAGTTATGCTATGTGAACGGGAACATGCAACAAATAGAAAGTAGGCATTATCCGAATTTAGCTGCAAATGAATACACTTTAAGAACTGTGTAAGCACTATTCATAATTAAACTGGTAACACAATATGACCCATGTAATTTCAGAAAAAGAAACCACAACCCCTTCCGTGGGGGAAAAGAAAAAATGATATCCCCACTCCTTAACAGTCAAACACGCACAGTAAAAAAAAACTGTGCGGCCACCACTCCTCCCAGGCCTGTCATATGTGTCATTAGTGGGCAGAGCCCCCCATGGACATAAAACGAACATTGGCTTTGTCTGTGTGAAAACACAAGTTTAGCCAAATCACACCTCCCCCTCCCCTTCCCCGAAGCATATTCCCCTTTTCTTCTTTCATACTTGGTTAAGCTGCTGCCACCCTAAGTAAGTGGTTGCTTACATCGGGCTATGGTCTCTGCCCATGTAAAGCTTCTGGTGCTTGGAGATTGGCCCAGCACAGTCACATGCTCCTCGATTCTTAAAGTACTTGTATTTTCTCCCATGTCAGATGATGAATGAGTAGTGATGCTGAGAAAAAAGTGTAAGTGCTTGCAACTCGGCAGTAGGGTTTAAAGGGGGAACCCTTAATAACACAAAGCACAAAGAAGAGGTTTTTTTCTGGTCACCGAAGGCAGTAGCTGGCCCCTTTTAGTTCCTGCTCTCAGATAAGACTTTTACATTTAAAGTTTAAATTAGTTGACGCGTTCACTTTAAGCCAAGGTAAGACATTACGGCTGTCTAAGTTGGTTGATCTGCTTCTTTGCTTAGCAATAACATGCAAAATTAAGTGTCATACATGTATAGGGAACTATCCCGGAAATCTTCCATGATTAACTTAAACTTTAAATCTTATAAACAGAATTTGGAAAGATAATCTCCTGAATAGGCATCACAAGGACTCCTCATTCCAGACACAAAACTGTTACAGGATTTAGCAGTTCTCAGATTGAAATGGGCAAAGTGAAAGGCCATTCTTACAGATAGGCAAAGGCACCTACAACCCTTTTTTGCTATGTCTTTCTGAACTCTATACGGACTTGGCAGATACAATCAGAAAGAAGTTGTGTGAAATTTAAAAGACGGGCAGTAGAAGGTTCAGACAGAAAAGGAGCCAAGTGGCTTGTCTGTGCCAGACCCACTGGGCTACTGAACAATCCAGGCTCTTTGTGGAAACACTTGGAGGGGGGCAGGAATCCCTCATGCGGGATAGGGGATTTGCAGAATTATAGAGGAGAGGAGTGAAGGACACAGAACCCCACAGAGACTTCTGTCTGCAAGGACCTGAAGCCAGAACTTTGTATGGGACACTGTGAGCAGGAAAAGCAAATACATTTGATAGCAACTCCTTTTTTGGCCCCGACTAAGCTATTAGCTGCTCTTATTGACCAAAATTAATTCCAATACTCTGTCGAAACTACCAAAACTGCTTTAACAAGGGAATTACCCACACAATGGTGCAGTTGATATTTGTATCACCGCAACACCATCAACTTCATAAAGAACCTGAGTTCATCTGTTCTTTTCTCACAATGCCAGTAATGAAGCCATTAACAGCGTCCTGAGGTTGCACCTCCTGATGTGCTATCCACATTGAGCAGTGATGGTCATCTTGCAAGAACACCTTTTCACTGCACCAAATCTATGTATAAGTGACCCATTGCTTGCAGAATGTGGAGCTATATATGGAACCTGTTAGTTTTTTTCCTCATTACACAGAAAGCAGGTAAAGGTATTGACGTGCAAACCACACATCAATATACTCAATATATAATGTTGATGGATACAAGCAGAAACAGCATTAAAACATATTTTTGACTTGGTTCAGATCTACTCCTACTCAGTAGGAGGAGCAGTGGCCAGATACAGGAGTAAAAGGGACACTTTGCTTATTCAGTATAAAGGAGCATGTGACCTCTCCCCTGAGTAGCCAATCACTTGGCGCCAACACTGTCACATGGTGGGGGGCAATGATGCCTTAACACTGTCTAAATCTGGCCTTACACTGCTTGAACTTTGTTGGATTCCTGCTGTCAGATTCCTTTTGTCAGCCCAAACAGTGACTGCATCTAATAAGATGCAGTCACTGTTCAGGAAGTCAGCAGCCACAAGTCCTGCTGGCTGTTAAATACAATAGCTGGCAGGGGAGATTCTCGCAGCCATGTTAAATGGGGATGGGGGAACCAATTGATTTCTCTCATTCAGCCAGCAAGCCCATCTAAAAGGTGTATAACTAAAGGGTATGGCTCCAACTCCATCCTAACCTGGAGGTTAGAAAGGCTGGGATGCTGCAGCTGGGAGTTGGCGAGGGAGCATGATTCTGTAAGTATAAAAGCCTGAGGGGCAAAGTGGCAAAGTCTCACTAAAACTACAAAAAAAAAACAACATGTTCCAAAGAGTTGGAAGCAATGAATACCATGACAGACATATGCATCTCTGGCTAAATCTGTAAAAGGTCATGGAAAGACGTTATAGTTTTTAAATACTGTACATGTACATGTAAAAGAGATTAGCTTCATGTAAAGCTTATCAGTATGTGTTAATGTTTTAAAAACCCTGTATGTTTAATTTGGAATTATGCATGCATGTGGGAGGAATATTTGCTCATTCCATGCACAGGGTCAGGGTCTACCTTCTGCTTTAAATGCCACACAATGGTGCCGAGGTTCCTTCCACAATGCAAATCTATGCGTCAGCTGACTCATTGAAAACAATGCACTCCTTGTGTGGTTGATATCTTATCTCAAAAGCTATTAAGCATTTAGGCAGAGATATTGAATTAGCTTATCAACTGGGCCTCAAGAGGCTAATTCACAAATCTCTACATTTAATATAATAACAACAACATGCAAGAGCTTGCAAAAAATGTGAAAGTCCCATTAAACATTACTCACAGATAAACACTATAATATAATAATAGATATCATAATATAGTTTCTCTTTAAAAGATTTGGCTGTTTGGCTCTCAAGTCCAATGGTTAACTTTTATAATGTGCGGACAACTGCACACTTTCACATCGGAATCCAAAACTATTTTCAGATCAGACAGAAACAGATTGAGAATATGATGAAAAAGAATCTGTAATAAAATAGCTCATCTTCCTTTCCTCTGATGTTGGTTTCCCAAAAGATAAATAAAGCAGAGCCTTCAAAAGATCCCCATTAAGAGATGGCAACAGACAATACAAAATGGCCGCATTATATTCTGGAATGTCTATTTTTTTCTCCACTCATTGATCTGGTGTCCAAAAGTATCAACAACAACATTCCAAATGAAGGCAAATTAATGTTTATTTTGGTGCCAGATTTACTTTCATTTGTGCCAAGGATGCCCATCTGGCTTGCCAGCAAGTTCTTAATGAAGGACAATTAGTCAGTTAATGAAAAGGTCTTTTCTGCTGCATCCCATAGTCTTAGATTGAGAAAATAATCCCCCCTCTGCAGCCAGCATTGACGAAACAGACAGAGACAAGTTGTCCTCCAATGTGCGACTCGTCCTGTAGCTTTATTGATACTTAAGTCACAAAGTTGCTAAGATTTTTTGACGGAATGACAGAAGCTACTTCAAAAGTGTTTTGCTCAATACTCTTAACCTCTTGCCGTCCGCCCGTAGTAGAAAAACGGACGGACGGCACTGCTGCATCTGCAATTTTTTTCTGCTCGCGCGCGCCCCCTAGCGGGCACGCACGGGCAGAAAAGACCCGACAATGCACACACCCGGTACCGGGTGTCACACATATAGGCGATCAGCGGGAATCGTTTTTTGAGGTTTCGCGCGCGCACGCAATTTTAAGGCTTGACATGTTTAGTGTCTTTTTACCCGACGTGACCCCATCTTTTATATTTTACCAAAAAATTGGGTAATAATAAATGTTTTATCATTTAATATAGGGGAAACTGTTTTTTTTTTTTAAATTTCGGTAATTTTTCCTTAATATAGTAAAAAAATAAAACCCCCAGTGGTGAATAAATACCACCAAAAGAAAGCTCTATCTGTCCCCAAAAAAGGGTATAAAATTCATTTCAGTACAGCGCTGCATGACGGAATAAATGTCAGTTAAAGTACCGCAGCGCTGAATACTGAAAAATGGCCTGGATGGGAAGGGGGTTTAACACCGCAGATGTCAACTGGTTAATAAATATTACTAAGAAACTTATAACTTATAAGTGTTATTATGATCAAGTAACTGTAAATGGATCCTCCTCCTAACATGCAATAGGAACTCCACCCATAAAACTAGGGGCAAGGGTGATTATAAAGGTCTGTGTCTAAAATCTGAACTTACCTCTGTTGTTCCACTACTTTGAAAGCCTCCACTCTTACAATGGCTTTGGATATTTTCACAATAAACTCTATAGTACCTACTCAAAATTCTAACAAACACAAAGAGTAGGAGCACTGAGGGGAGGAGATTGCTGGACAAAATATGCACTCCAATTGATGTAATCCTACTCCATCAATGGTTAATAATTGTACTTGGGCAGAATTCAAATTCAACAGTAAGACAGAGATGAGCAAGCCACAGACTAGATTTCCAGAGTTAAAAGTGCTTAAAACAAACCTATGCTTTGCCCATACTGGGCACCTTTCCTTTGCACTCAGCTGCTGGGAGCAAGGATAGAGAGCCGTCCGTTAGCTCTTGTTGGACCTTGCATGAGGCTGAGGACTCTTTCCTCACCACCAAGTGACATCACCTAGTACCAGCACGGTCACACATAAGGAAGGAGAATAAATCAAACCCAGAAGTATTTTCTTATCTCCTGCAGAAATGGAACAAAGGAAAGTGGAGATTGTGATCCTGGCGAGGGGAGCATTAAAGCAAACCTGTTTCTCTGCTCTGCAAGGACAAAGCAAAAGGTTTACTTTAATATCTAAAAGAACCCTCTATGGCAATAAATGTTTACAGAAAATTCTTTGAGGCTTAAGAAGTCCCAACTGGTACCCAGATGTGACAAAAACACAAGGAAGGCTTTTAGCACAGTGGCTCCCTTTTGATGTCTTGACAAACCAAATGCATAGATAGCACGCTTTTCAAAATCAAACTGGTAAATTCTGATTACATCTGAAGAACTAAGTTTAACTCCTATATAAGCGAAACATTATACCCAAAATAATTACATTATATACACTATGTGTAAAGCCATTTTTTTTGTTAGTTTTAAGTTGTGGATGGAGTGGGGGGGAAGGACAAAAATTTCTGTCAGGTACAATGGGGACATTTTTTCTCACTTTTCTTGTGACACTTGCACAAGAAATAGGGGAAGTGGACACTGGAAGAACAAGGCATGAACAGTTTAGTAGAGGGATGAAGGTTTAGCACTTTTTCCAAAATGTGATTTAGCCCATTCTTGCACTGACAAGTGAGAGGAAATCTCCCAACTGGCACACGCGTCAATAGAAATAAAAAAAAATTGAAAAAGACGACAGGAACCCTTGCCCGCGGTTAAAAAAAAAAAAGTTTTGACTGGAGCTGGAGTTCAAGAGCTACAAATAACATTCACACCCTGTATACTCCTTCACCTGGGACAAGATTATGTCCTGACCTCTGTGGTGAACTCCTTGCTTTGGAACACAGATCTCATCCTTCCCTGTGATGTAAGACAACGAAAAAAAGTTCCATGGACCACTGGGCCCTGTCTTTCACCTTGAAGTGATAACAATTAAAAACCCATTGATTATGAAACCTGCCCTTCAGTAGATGAGAGACAGAGAGAAGAAAATCTATTACACATGATGAAAGAGTATACTTTACACTAACATGAGAAATGGGGAAGAAGTGGAAAATTGTGGACGCTGAATGTCATAGGACATAAGGAACTGGCAGAGGAACTGACCGCTTATGAAGCCTTCACCTTGACCTAGAAAAAAAAAAGCCATAGATTGTAAAGACTGTCCTCTTTGACAAACAGAAAGTGGCCAATAAATTGTAGAGTACTAAAGTCTTATCGAGTCTTTCCGCTTGATATGAAAATGCACATGAATTCTATGGATTAAATTATGTGAAAATATGAATTATGAAACCTATCCTTGGAGTGATAAACAGCAAGAAGCTCTGGATTAAGGATGTTGTCTTTCACCCTGACCCAAAAAAACTGGGAATGAACCTATGGATTACAAAGCTTGTGAAAACTGCAGTAAAACATCATGAACTTCAAAACAAAAAAAGTAGGTAATAACGTGTGGAATACTGAGTCAATTCTTCACTCGGAAGCTACAAGGACAATGGGTACTGATATGAAGTCTGTTCTTTACCTTACAATGAGGATCAGCAAAGGAAGCTTTGAGTAATGAAGTCTACTTTTCTCCTTGAAACAACATTGCCTTATGGAAAATGTACTTTACACTTTATGTGTGATATAAATTAGAGATATAATAGTGATAGAGAAATCCTTCACCTTGAACTAAGATAATAAGATAGGAGTCTTTTTATTCAAACTATTATACACACCGAAGGTGAGAGAGGAATGTAGATACAGTGGCTGGTTGCTAATGGAGTAAAGAATCTTCACTTTTCAAAGTGAAGTTTCACTTACCTTTGTGACTGTGGTAAAAAAAAAAGTCACTTTGCAAAGAATACCCAATTATGTGCAAGGAAAAAACAAGACTTATACTTGCACGATTGGATGATAGAAGTTAGCAAAGCCTCACATCATTAACGAAGGTTAGTGACAATTCCCTTGCAATGTGAACATGCTGTACTCAGTGAATGAAACACTGGATGACCAAATACAATATGGCTGAGAATGTTACAAGGCAAACTAAGGCACTGACGGTACACTCAGTCTGTTTTCTATTCAGCTCCAAGATCAATACTGAGAAAGTGGACTAATATTAACCAGTTTTTAATGGGGGTATATGGATGTGCCAGTAGAGCATATTAGAAAATGCGTTCAAACCGCTGGTAATATCCACAATATGTAATTTTCTTTCTTTTACAGAATAAGTCCTGCGTACTTATTCACATACTTCTTGTTAGGAACTTGAGGTATTGAAGTCAGAGCTTTCCAATGCCATTTTGTAAATCCATATTTCAAAATGAAAACTGAATTGCCTGCAAAGAACGACGCCGAAAGGGGCTTGTTATCACCCTCTCTGGAATAAGACCTGTCTGTATGGCAACACATTAGATTGTAACCTGGACTGGAAAAAGACAGCTGAGGAATGAAAGTCTGGAAATGACTGGTGAGTAACAGGGAATACAGACTGTTATTTGAAATAGTATCTAATAGGGATGTCCCAATACCAAGCATTTTCATGAGTACTTGTACTCGTGAAAATGCCCCAATTCTTAATTTTCAAACCGCAGTGGCGGTTCGAGTTTCCATGAGTGTGGGGACCCCGGCAGCCTGCTGGAAAACTGCACGTAGCTGTCAAAGGCAGTGCCTGTCCGGTTGTAGATCTCCTCCTCCTTCCCGGCGCAGGCACAGCCATGGACAGCCCCACACAGCACAGTACAGCCCCGGACACCGGCACACACCACAGCATAGGAACTGCCCGCAGAGCCCTGCAGAGATCCACATGTCACCCGGGTGAGATTGGCACGCAGCCTGGTGAGATTAATTCTGTTCTGGGGGCATGTATTCTGCTGTGGGGACATGTATTCTGCTGTGGGGACATGCATTCTGCTGTGGTGACATGTATTCTGCTACGGTGACATCTTTATTTAGCTCTGGGGAGAAGATGCCCCTGCCAGTTTAAATGCTGCTGTACAGGGGATGACTGGACGCTAATATCAAGTTCAATTTAGGCAACCACACTTAGTGGAAATAAAAGTATGTTTGGTAATTTATAAGTAACTTACAACTAAATGAATTGGGATTTTGAACTTGCCTGGACTCCAACTTTAAATGGTAATACCATTTAAAACTTTTATTTTCACGATTATCCTTACAACAGATCAGAGATTGTAGCCTGCCACCAGTCTCTCTTAAACTAGGAAAAATAGAAAGTTCTGCCTGGAGTTACCCTTTACTAAGCACCCAGCACTACCTTTATTTACTTTACAAAAAATACGATTTATGTACTGTGTGAAAGAATGTGAGCACAGAATCCCGTTAATGCCAGCAAGGCAGAAGAACAGGTATGTTCAGACAGGGTGCAGCTGAATAAAGTATACCCGAATCCTGACTCTATCCTTCCACACTCCCCCGCAATGCTGTCCGGACTGTATCTATGGTGACTTTGTTTTCCTATGAAGTGTGAAAAAGAACACAGGTGATAAGATGAATGAGCACTGCAGAGGATTGAGAGACTGTGACATATGTGCAGACAGGTGAGAGAGGAGGAGCACAGTAAGAAGGTGTCAGAAGAAATCAAGAGGAAAGCATCAGCACACTACAAGCACTGCTGGAAAGAAGAAGCCAACTGTATGGCATCAGAGAAAAACAAACAGTCATGTGGATAAGTGAATAGATACACTTTGTATAACAATCAAAGTAAACACAGATAGTATGTATTATCTAGAATGCTTATAGCACGCAGATATCCAGATTAGAATGCTTTTTGACCTGACGCTGCAGGCCCAAACAAACTTTGGCTAAGCATATGGCATGCACCATACTAGATCTCTCGCCAATGCTTTTTCTTTGGATGAATGAGGTAAGGCGGGCATCCAATGAGTCCTGATTTTTTCTTTTGACCCTGATAAAAGGTTATTCCCCTATCCCTAGTATGTATCACGCTAGGTCCAGGTACTCATGCTACTTTCTGGAGTAGATTTATCTTTCTGCTCATGCTCTTAGGAAGGTGTCTGCCTATCTATGGCCACCTTATAGCAAACATGTGCTTTACCCATTCAGAAGTGGATGGAGCAGCAGTGAATGAAGAGAAGGCAGGTATATGCTGTTGGGGAAAGCTACATTAAACAGAACCTCTTGCTTGTGGGGGAAAAGCAAAGGTTCTCTCTAGGGTCTCTGAGTAATCTCTATGGCTCGCTAAAGGGTGTCTATGGCCAAAATCCTAAAATAAATATGAATTTCTATATTGAACTGCCATCAATTCTTTCCCACTATTAAAAATCATATCGATCTAAAAGTTGTAAACTTACTTATTGAGGATGCACATAGGATGTACTTCATGTTAATGCACTGACACAACTTCACGCAGCCCCGAATATGAATATGCACTTTTATGAGTCACAACTCTTATAGCCTGCATTTTGAACTAAAACTCAGTGTCTGAGTTGTTGAATTTGATGGGCTAAGTTGTTGAATTAAAACTCAGTGTCTGAGTTTTTTGAACTAAAACTCAGTGTCTGAGTTGTTGAATTTGATGGGCTAAGTTGTTGAATTTGATGGGCAGATGGAAGGCATCACTCACTACACAGGGATGTCTTCAGGTAAGCTTTAATTGCATTTTCAAAAACAACTTTCAACTACAACATAGTAGTATGTATTCCTATTACAATGCTGCTGTTATAACAGGATAGTATATGATGGGATTTTACAACTCATTTAAGGATCATCCCAATATATAAAAAAAAATGAACATGTGTATCAAAATAAACAATAGGACAGGGACACTTACCCCCACTACTATATCTGTGTGGACCACCACCTCCCTATCTCAAAATGGGAGCGGTCACTGCAGAAAACTGACTACTTTCCTCCCTACATAATATTCAGTAATCTAAAATGTGCACTAAAGTAAAACAAAGCGACGCACTTACATGACACCAAGAAGATGGTCATGTTCATGTTTCGGATATAACTGGGGGCATTCATGAAGCTCACACTGACATAGTTATGATGCTACATGACAATTTATCAGCAGCAAAATACCTGCATTCAGTTATGATTTCCATCTTATAAAAATGATGAAAGATAAATTTTGTTCAGTTTTATTCTAGACAAGCATCTCAAAGATTGCATACGTTAGCCAATCAAAATCAGGGCCCCGATACACATACATACATACACACACACATATACATATGATTGATACATTTTCCAAGTGCCTCTGAGTGAAGAAAAGTTAATGCCGGATGCAGCGAGAATGACGGCCTGCATATGCTGCACACATGAAGACAGCTGTGGTAGGAAAAATCACATTATTAAGCCAAAGTCATTTCTGAAATCATTCTACTTCCAAGTCCCAGGCGATTTAATAACTATGTAAGAAAAAAAAGAAATAATGCTCACAGATACAAGCAGCAGCTTCAACACCTGTCACTGAAGCATTTTATAGAGACTTGAAATCTACCTTATATATGCGATACTGTAATGTTAACCATTTCCAGAACACAGTAAGACTAACCAGAAAAACTGTACTACATGGCAGAGGAAAGACCAATTATGATACATTTGTCCCTGGGTAGATAAATCAATAAGGAATTCAGGAGTCTGTCTGTCCAATCCAGGATTTTTTTTAGTATCTAGCTCCATTGACAACAACTAGAGAAAACCTCAAAAGTTGGATACCAGCTGTAATTTTTAAAGAGCATTGGCTATCTGGCTCCTGAAATGTGTCCAGCCCTGGCCTAACCCATAGCAACCAACCAGAAACCACCTCCTGATGGATCAAATCACTAAACTTCTCTTATGCCCATACATTCTTTTAAAGCATTTGTGGTGGCCAAATGGGAAAAGTCTACTCGTTCTGTGGCTATGCAGGATTCCAGGGGTGCTCTATCTACAGTACAGCCTGTAACGACACAACTGATACAAGGCTGAAGATTCACCCACCCTGACTTCAGCAGACATCAGATGTCTGACAAAAGTAGAGTAGATGATGGAATGTGACATTTCTAATGTGAAAATGTCACTTTTCTGAAAGACATTTAGACAATAACTAAGTTTGAGTGAAGCTGAATACATTTGCAAGAATATTCTATGTGAAAGGCAGAGACATAACCTGGCAAACAGTCAGAATTCATCTTTTCATTAACTGATTCCAACAGTTGTCAGGGCAAAGCCTTGCTTATTACTTCACCTGCATGTGGATCTACTGATCATACTGTATGTGGTTTATGTCTTGATTGATGTGTTTCTTTATGATATACTCCATTATATCATGAAGAATGCCCAGACTTGAATTGCCCAGGCTTGTGACAAGTTTACACATCCGTGGCATTTCAGTGATATGTAAGTAAACTTTCTATCAAAAACACAAGGAAAGAAGCCAAGAAATGTGTCACACAAGAGTTGTTAAAAGATGCCCGACAGGCAGAAGAGTACAATCTGCTATATTTTTATATGCAGTTATCAGACTATTTTTATTTTTAGGACACCACCATGAACGTGACATCTTCATTTGTGTGCATACACAATTTCCTAACATCTCCCGTAAGCAAAGTCTCTAGTGCTTTACTGTGTGAGACATATTGTTAGAAGGACTGGAGTGAACAAATCAAACCTTTACAACCCTGCAGTAAATTCTCAATCTGCATACATATTAATCACATATCACATTGCCAAAACCTGAAACTGCCCCAAATTTGACTCTCCCACCAAGTAACCCAAACCAATCCAAAACTCAAGCTACAGTCCAACCTTCAGTATCATTTAAGCAGAGCATATCCCCCTCTTCCTTGACCTGTGGAACTTTGTACTGTAAAGGAAAATGTGGGCAACTACTTCTAGCTTTTTACTGAATAAATTGAAGACTGCAGCAGTGGAGTGAAAGCCTTGAAAGATCTCAGTAGTGCTATTCTGAAATAGACATAAGTGGCCAACATTACATTGCCTATACTGTATACCATCAGAACTGGAGAAAAGAATCAGGACAGGAGAAGAGTTAAGTCCATATAAAATCCCTACTCAGATGGAAGAGCTGAAGTGCATTAGAGACTATAACTCATGGCTCAGTCTTAACAGCAAGACATTAAGGGATCAATGAGAGTCCCATGAGGAAGGGAGGAAGAAAAATCGGCAGATAATAGGGGAGGGGGCCCCTCTAACTGAGCCCAGCAAGGAAAACAGCAGAAGGGGAACAAAGAATAATTATGGCAGAGAGATATGGTTTGTTAATAAGGAGACAGTAGAAATGGATTTTGATCCACATGGTGTTGGATATGGGTAAGCACAAGAAGTTCTTGACATAAAACCATAATGGAAAAACGTTGGTGTAATATAGTCAACATTGGTGTTATTGCACCAGTGTCATCAACAGTCCTTTTTGGCACTACACTTTTCCTTAAACAATGAAAAGTTTAATACATTTTGGCAGGAAAATGTAAATCCCTGCTATAAAACTAAATTATGCATCATCTTATTTACTATTATATTCACATTTTATATGGCAGCTCACAGGAAGCTAGGCTAAAGAACGTTGAATGTCAAGTATAGTATTTAAGTGAGACAATGAATGGCAGCTTATCACAAAGGTTTACTACACGTAAGGTTTAATAGCTTACGAGTCTTAGATTTAACAGCTTGTTGCAAAATACCTTCGTTACTTTCTTAATCAAGGTAATTGCCAACGAGAGGTCAACTCTTGTGGTCATTTATTTTAAACACCACGTGTCTGAGTCAAGTTATACATAGGTTTAGGGACCAGTCATTCATTGCCTTAGGGCAATTAATCTGCAGAGCCATGGAAGGATACTCTAAACTTGTATGGTTGTCTTTGATGACCTTACAAGTTTACATCAGGAGAAAGGGGGGAAGCTAAAAGTAGGAGAGCAGTTGGGGGTCTGATCACTGGCCTTCCTAGCAGGCATCAGTCCATCATGTGGGAAATATTTCATTTCAAATTGGGACAACTTTCAATACCTGTCGAGCACCCCCAACTGCAGTGTCTGAAAGGGTGCACAAATGGGTCAGTACATACTTCCTAGTTATCAGGTGCCGTGTCATAATGTGCCAAACTGAACATTGCATGCAACATTTGTGCCACACTATTTTTTAATTTCTCATACTAACTTAGCAGGCTTTCAGCCAGAAGTGTATTGTCAGTGAACATAGCCAAACTGCTCTACAGCCTTATCATCGAACAGTGGCAACCAACAAGGAGTCACAAAGGTCTAAAGTAGGCCATGGCATATCCAGTGGCTCTTCATTGTTAAGAGCAGCAATCTTCATGACTTGAAATTGTTTTTAACACTGGATAAAAAATTGATTACTACCATAGCTCACAACATTTCCAAAGTTGACCAAATTTAAACTCCTTTCAGGTCCCCCAATCTCACCCTTTTCTCATTGTTTATTTGGGTAAATCACAGGTATTTTGGACACTTGCCAGCATTATAAGACCCCTTATACACAGGCACCTGTCAGCATTGTGGAACGGATTTCACCCATGTGACATCTGTGTTCGTCCATTTTTTTCCTCCATATTACCTTGGAGGAAAAAACTGAACATACCGGACCCATGTTGGTCTATGAGGCAAGTGTCCATTTACAGATCACCCCCAATCTGTCACGATCAGGTCCACCAACTCTGTTCTGTTTGGATTTCTGGACCTGGATGGAGTCAGGGGTAATTGGATGCAAGCAGACACACATCTGTTAGATCCATAGCATTGGGCTTCCTATCAGGTCCACCTGAAAAACTGATAGGCGGACCTGATCGGACCACCAGTCTGAAAGGGGCCTAAACCAAACCTGATTTTGCTTAATCAGGGTAAAGCTACTAGTTTCCTAAAAGGGTCCCTAATACCTACTAGATCACCTGTAAAAGAGATACAAGTTCCTTTCAGCAAAGCAAAGGGAAGACAAGTATGCGCCGCTTGTTGGGCTAGCATCAAAGTGACATTAAACCCTCAGATTTTTTAACATAAACCAATACTGTAATGTGTGCCTTACTGTAATCCATGGCTGTTTTCCTTCTCTTTGCTGCTCTTCCTTTTAAATCTGTATCTCTTCTCATGCTTGGGGAGAACCTCCCTTTGCAGCTGAGTGCCTCTTCCTGTAGTGCTGGCTCAGGTTGTGAACCTACATACAGACACCATGGGGTTGATTTACTAACCTTATAAACACACCACGAACAAGTATACACCTCCGTAGTGTGTTCCCTCCCAGCATGATCTATGGGTGGAATCTAGACACCTTTGTAGTGTGTACACACCCAGCAGGTGTGTTGTGCAAAGCCCTGCATGAATTACAAGGTGATGTTGTGTAAATTAGCTCTATGTTGTGTTGCTTGCGTTGATGAATGCAGGAATGTAAATGCATGAGCTAACCATTTTTGTCTAAACTGTGAAGCAGCATTATATATGCATCATGTGCATGATTTTTCCATATATGGCATTAGTGGAAATATGCTTTTAGAGACTTTTTGGTTGATAAATACGTTTTGCTGTGTAAAAATCACACGCACCTAGTGCGTGCGTGTGTTTAGGTTAGTAAATCACCCCCCATGTATCCATTTCAGAGACAGGGCAGTCTGCTGCAAAACAATAGTTCTGCCCAGCATGAGAAGAGATACAGATTTAAAAGGAAGAGCAAGAGAAGAGAAACAACCATGGATTACAGTAAGGCACACATTACAGTATTGTTTTATGTTAAAACATCTGAGGGTTTAATGTCACTTTAAAGTGAACCTGTTGCTTTGCCTTGCATAAGTAAAGCACATTTTCACTTCAGGAGGGGAGAAACCTATTGCCATCTTTCTAAAACTGGGATTGTTGGCAGATATGTTTTCCCAACTGACGACAGCATCAGTGATTTACTTTGAAGACTTAAGAAGTAAAAAGAAAATCAAAATGTATGTGTTGCCGGTGGAACCAATCGGTCTGCATATGAATTTTTTACTGCAGGCCAAAATATAAAAATAGAAACCTGGCTGGTTACTCTGGGGGAAAAAAACTGTATATCCTTTTCTATGGTTCCTTTGATAATCAAATGAAATGCAAAAGCAATCACTTCACTTCATTGGTGATTCCCGCTAAACAGTTGCTATGGTTACTATTCTTTGTCTTATTAAATAAGTCTGAAGAATTTTTAAGTAGGGCAAACTTGCGGTTGTGAACCCTTGTGTTTACACTAGTGCTGAACGCAGAAGGACATCCAGTGCCTGCTATACTTACACCGTAAGTGTTCTCCTGGAAGGTGTGGTGGGTAGCCACTGGGGGGAGCAGTTAACGCTAATGGTCAGATGTGGCCTGAAAGTTGCACATGCTTGAACTGGCACAATGCAAAGCATGACTGGGCTAAAACATATGTACTGAGCCATTTGTTGCTGAGGATACTCTTTCAGCAAATATACCAACTTTAGAAGGTACATGATATAAACCCTTGGTTCTCAACTGGTGGGTCATGACCCAAAAGTGGGTCGCGACCGCGTCTTCAGTGGGTCCCCACGTACCTTCCACCTTTCTAGGTGAGAGGCTCCTCAGCCTCCCCCTAGCGCAGCACTGTCAGTTCTCACGCCAAGCAGCTATTCAAAATATGCTGCCCGGCGCAGAATGTCAGTTTGAGATGGGATGGGGCTATGGCTGCGAGGGAGCTCCATCCATAAGTGCATTGCTTACAGCACCCTCGCATGCCCTATAGAGGTGCCTGGATTGGAGTGATGCAACATTCTGGCTCCTGGCACCTCTACAGGGCACACAAGGGAGCTGTACAAGTGGATGAACAAATGGATGGAGCTCCATCACAGCACAGCAGCCCACACTGGAAGATAGGGAGATAGGGTGGATTTAAAAAAAATATAATAATTTTTGGAGTGTGTGTGTGAGATTGTGTAGTGGTTGTGTGTATCTGTCTGTTTTTGAGGGCCCATTCACACTAGTACAGTGCGTTAATCGCATAGTCCCGTGCGATTAACGTACTGAAATGCGCAATCGCACCTACCATACCTTCTGGTGTGAGAGGTGCATTGCATTGACATTTATTTGAATGGCACTCCAAACGTATCTCCCACCCATAGTTTTATTGCCCGCATTGAAACGTGCGGTACCACAATTCCATGCGTTCCATTGCAGTGCAACTTGGGTCACAAATTAATGAGCAAGGATAAATGTGGGTCCTAAGGTTACAGAGGTTGAGAACCACTGATATAAACCATTGCCCAGCTTGGGGGATTAGGTTTACAATTGAATTAAAATAGAAGGAAGCCTTCTAGGTATCATGTACATTAAACTTGATGTAATGTAACAGCAAATCTTCTTCCGATTCAGCTAATTTTACACAGCAGGTTTGGAATCAATCAAGAGAGCTGACTTGTTGTTATAAGGAACAAGACATTTAAACTTTAGCATGTTTGATACAGTAAGCCCATAGTTTAAAAAAAAAAACAACCAGTTATTCACATGTGAAAAAAATGACAACACAACATACAATAATTTCAGGAATCTGGTTTAGACAGTTAGCTTATCTTATATCATCAGACCTCCCTTCTTCGGAAGAGCAAAATTGTTAAAAGACTGTATTTAGTTTTAAAGTACAATTTCAGGACAAAGCAACATGTGCATGTAATGTCCCTTTCCTCAATGGCACATGCACATCTTTTCTTTACTCCAGGGATAGGCAACCTTGGCCCTCCAACTGTGGTGAAAACTCTGTTCAGCTCGTAACTCTGTTCAGCTGCTGGGAGCTAAGACAGGATGTCCTGTGAAAGTGTACCCTTTCTAGAGCTGCAGCTAACGATTATTTTCAAAATCGATTAGTTAGCCGATTATTAGGTTCGATTAATCGGTTAATCGGATAAACTATAAAATAAAGTTTAAAAAATGGCTCCAGTGATGGACTACTAGTTTGTATTGAGGTTGTAGTCCATCACAGGAGCAAGCTTGGACCGGTGGAAGTAAAAAAGAAAAAAAAAAAGATAGTGTGGTGTGCAATATAGTGAAATGGAAAGTGTAAAATTATACAGCAATGCATGCAGAATGGCAACGGCTATAGAGGACTACAAATCCCAGCAATAGTACATTATACAGCACAATGCAGAATACCGCCAGCTATAGAGGAATACAACAAATCCCAGCAATAGTACATAATAACCGGCGGCATTCTGCATTGCGCTGTATAATGTATTATTGCTGGGTTTTGTAGTCCTCTATAGCTGGTGGTATTTAGCATTGTACCACTGTATAATGTACTATTGCTGGGATTTGTAGTCCTCTATAGCTGGTGGTATTTAGCATTGTACCACTGTATAATGTACTATTGCTGGGATTTGTTGTACTCTTCTACAGCTGGTGGTATTCTGCATTGCGCTGTATAATGTATTATTGCTGGGACTTGTAGTCCTCTATACAGCGCAATGCAGAATATCACCAGCTATAGAGGAGTACAACAAATCCCAGCAATACATTATACATACAGTGTATAATGTATTGCTGGGATTTGTATTCCTATGTATAATGTACAGCACAATGTACCATCAGCTATAGAGGAATACAAATCCCAGCAATACATTATAGAGCACCATGTGTGGGAAAGTGCAGTCTTCCAGCAACGTGCTTCTGAGATCGGACCTGTCTATCAGCAGCTGTCATCCCCCCACACCTGCTCCTCCTTACTACATCTCCCTGCGTCCCTGTGCAGATCGTGAATGTGGATGGGCAGGAAATGTGAGGCGGGGAGGAGGTGCGGCGTGTGGATGCGAGCGGGTCTGGCAGCGGCGAGCGTGAGGTGGGGAGGAGGTGCGGCGCACAGCGTGTGGAGCCGTGAACAGGGCCAACTGATCGGAAGGCGATTAATCGATTATTGAAAAAGTTGACAACTTTTTCAATAATCGATTATAATCGATTATGTCGATTAGTTGTTGCAGCCCTAACCCTTTACCCACCCTTATGTGACAATGCTGGGCCAATCATCAAGCATCAGCACTTGAGTCATGTGCTTCTCCATATCTAGAAGTACTACGCATTTCTCTTTGCTCCCAGTGGCTGAACTGACAAGCAGGGGGGGTGGTGGGGGTAAAGTGAACCTGTTGCTTTGTTCTGTATGGGCAAAGTACCAGGTTCACTTTAAACAACTTCATCACTAAAATCTTTGTAAACATTTTTGAATAGAAAGGAGTTCTTTTTAAAAGGCAAATAATATATCAAGGCAAGGGACTGCCAGAGAAGAGGAACGTGGGCAGACAGTGCCTGGTTGATTGATGGTGTTAAAATGGCAGCAATATTCAAGAAGGATACTGCAAAAGAGCTACAGTGTGATAAACAACAAAGACCTACAGTAATGCCCTGCAGGCCAAGATGGGGTCAGTTGGATTTAGGACTGCACCTGCTCCCACTATCCACTTTCCAGCTTTAATTCCTCATTATCATGGAAAGCGCGCATTTAGCCATACCGAGAACCATTTCTGCAGGCTTCCTATCAATGCTCATACATGAATAAGAACATGCAATTTATGAAATGTATAGCCAAGTTTCTACCGAGAATGAAAAACATGCTAATCCCACAGGCATGACATTAATCACTAGATTACCGCTGCATGTACCTCACTATGGGACCGCGGAGGAGTCGATACCTGCACTAACTCTGCAAAGGAATATACACAAGACTGCTGATCAGGCGAGGCAAGAGGGGGAGAACATCACAAGCTGACAAACTGTTCACTGGTTGAAGCTGGGGTTATAGAAGAGCTTCTGACAAATGTGAAAGTTTTCATTTAAAGTTTACCAATAAACTGGTAGCATTCCATTCTTTCCTGAACTTTGCTACTCAACGTACCCACCTCCCTTTTTACTCATTATCTACTAATTCTTTCTGGCAGCCCCTACACTACCTGCCATATACACAGTTCGAAAATGTAATTGTTATCTGCAAAGTTGTCTCCAAACTGATCCCTCCCTACATTTCCTCATTAATTTCCATGAATCCCTCTTGTGCACTAGGTCATCTCCTTAAGTCATGCCTTCTTTCTCTTCCAGTATCCCTCTAAAATATACCTAAAATATTTTTTTTGCTGGGTTATGTATGCCACAGCAAGTACCTCTGTTGGGTGAGGCAGGGGTTTAGAATTTAAAGGAGAACTATGAGGCGAGGGAAAATCACTCAGCCTCATAGTTCTAGCCGACCTGTGACAATGAAACTGTCACAGGTCGGCTCAATAGATCGGGAAGTGAGCAAACACATACCGTCCCTCGCTCACTTATCGATCCTGTCCCTGCAGAGAGCCGTGACTGTCACACTCATGGCTCCCTGCAGGGATTCCCCCCTCCCCTGTCCGATCCTCCAGCACTGACTGGCGGAACGGACGAGGAAAGGGGCGGGTACAGCTGGATCTGCCTCTAGATAGGCAGAGCCAGCTGTCACTCACGCAGCTGGGTAGATACAGACAGTAATGTCGGGATCCGTCCTGTCTACGGCGTCTCAGTATGCGCGAGCTACAGCTCGCGGAATACTGAGCTTTGTGTGACGGGAGGACGCTAGTTTGTGTCCTCCCGTTACCCTTAGGAGAACTATGGGGAAAACCCCTAACCCCATAGTTCTCCTTTAAAATTATGCCAAAAGGAGATGTCCAGAAAAATAACTGTAGTATAACAAAATGGAAGCTTCAGTCTGCAGGAAAGGTAGCCTTACATGGGAAGATTTTCATTCATATGAAAAATAATAACATTATTATTGCCATCGGAGATATGACAAATGTCTTTCAAAATGTTGTTTCATTTTAACACTTGATCTTGGAATGAATAGAGTTTCTCAAATGAAAACCACATTTACTTAGAATTTCATTCATTTGAGGAAAAAAAATTCCATCTTGATCTGTCGAGAGTAGAAAAAGTTTGCCAATTTTGACCCCATTAACTATTATAAAATAGAAAGAACGTTTCGAAAAAAGTTCCAAAAAGATTCTGCTGGTATATGGCCGGCGTTAGGGCTCAAGCGCCCATTCTCTAAAGTGTTGGATAAGGAAATAGTCTGGATAGTATGTAAGGTCACAAAGAGTTCAGACATATGTCAGAGTTGTGACTCCCTGGGGATGTTCTAGCAGTGTCAATCGTCAAGGTACAACAACCATGGTATCTGAGGGACGCCAGTAGAATCAAGGAATGACAGCATATGAAAAATATTTCACTAGTATTTATTACCCATTATAATAGCCTAACAAAATTATTTCCTTGTGTCTGGGGTGCCTTTTAAGTCTATGCCATGACTACACTTAATGCGGTATGGTTTTATGGCGGAAGACTGCAGCATGTCTGTCTTCCACTCTGGATACACATAATGGTGTGTTGTTGGCATACCCCCTGTCTAGGCTGCAAACACATATAATCCTGTTTTACTGACTAAGGAGGAGGCAGACATTCCCTCTGTCTGCGCTGTGAATGCATGTAATGGTGTGCCAGTGTATGCGAGCAAGCTTCTCTCTGTCTCTGTGCTCCAAATACATACAATGGTGAATCAGCAAGTCATTGTGCTATGCGATGGTGTATCAGCATGTAAGAAAGATCCAAGTCATGCTCATATGTGCATGGCTAATACATGTAATGTGGTAGCAGATTTGTGTGGGCTGTGCATATGTTAATATATCAGTGGGTGAAGGAAAGCAGTGCTGACTAGGATGTGGATATGCATGGTAGTATATGTTGTTAGGGAATACCATTTGGCTCTGCTTGTGACGCAAAGCACAAGAAGACGAGTTAAAGGCAGACATTGTCAGTCCGTCTATACATGTGATGGTATACTAAAGCAGTATAGCATTTATTGGAAGTTTATGATAGTTTCACCACATAAGTTGCATTAGTGAAATAAATGAACTTTGCACGATATTCTAATTATTCGAGTTTCACCTGTATATATATATTTATCTATATATATCAACCAGATTGGCATATCCTTTGTGCTATGCAGTGCACTACTAGAGTGTACAGTTTAGGCTGGACACAGATGACCCAGTTTTTGCTTGCAATGCAACCAGTCTGAGCATTACGGTGATTATTAGTATTTGTATGTGACAAAAGCTCTAGACCGCGATCAACACATTTGCTAATTTGGTAAAGGAATAATTTGTATTCCCCCAAAGGTAGGTAGTCATTGTAAAACCTGTGCGAACCTTGATCCTCCATGAAAATGGACTCAAATCGTCAGTCAAGGGGCAGTATTATGCAGGCAGCAAGTATACTCATCCACACGCTTGTTAGCTCTCGTCTTGACTATTGCAAGTCCCTCCTCATTGACCTACCTCTACACAGGCTATCCCCCCTTCAGTCCATCATGAATGCAGCTGCTAGACTCATTCACCTAACCAACCGCTCAGTGTCTGCAACCCCCCTCTGTCAATCCCTACACTGGCTTCCACTCCCCCAGAGGATAAAATTCTAAATATTAACAGTCACTTATAAAGCCATCCACAACTCTGAACCCTCCTTATATCTCCAACCTTGTCTCAAAATATCACCCTAACCGTCCCCTCCGCTCATCCCAAGACCTCCAGCTTTCCAGCTCCCTTGTCAACTCCTCCCATACTCGCCTCCGGGACTTATCTAGAGTCTGTCCCATCCTCTGGAACACCTTACCACAACTTGTCAGTCTATCTCCCACCTTAACTGCCCTTAGGCGTTCCCTAAAGACTCATATCTTCAGGGAAGCCTATCCCACCTCAACCTAACCGCTCAACCATCACGTTCCAAAACAATTCATCCCAACACAGCTACGGTACCTCCTCATGTATCACTTCCCCCTCCCTTTTAGATTGTAAGCCCCCACGGACAGGGCCCTCCTTACCATCTTGTCTTGAATTGTATTGTGATTGCAATGTCTTCCTTATATTGTAAAGCGCTGCGCAAACTGTTGGCGCTATATAAATCCTGTATAATAATATACCATATGTGTAAGCGTTAGCTTCTAGCAGATGTTAATAGCCTTTCCATTGGGCCTCAAATAGACTCTCACAGTCGGTTTTCAGGTACCTGAGATCAGAATACAATTGTGGAACTCAAGAACAGTAATAGCTGGGACCCCCAGCACTATAGCACATTGACACTAGTGAACACAACAAATAAAATGCCCGAGCACCGTTGGTTAGAGTATACCTATAATGATATGAAATATGTATAATGGTGTGTTGTGGGTCAACCTGCCCTTGTGCATTATGTAATAGGGAAACATTTCTTTGCTTCCATCTTGCAACTCATCAAAACAAAAAACAAGGTACTTTGAGGTCAGGCTGGTATAAATACCCTTCCTGGGTTGTGCAATCATGGAACTATATATGTATGCGTCAAGTAGTTCAAGTACAACTATGCATGTAACTCTAACCTCAGAAATTAAAGTGACTGTAAAGTGTCTGCATAAGAACTGTATGTGCTACACACTACAGCCGTCATATTCATCCGTTTAATGTATGTGTAAACCCAATCAGTAAAATCTCATATAAGCCTTAGCAAGTTAAAGTTATGGCAAAGTCATTTTTAACCTTTTTACATCTGCAGGAGTTCTGGTGAAAACAAAAGGGAACAGAGTGCCACCTCTGTGTGTAAAATCGTTTATTACAATAAATAAAACAAGGGATAAAAGTACTCACAAACAAACGTTTTCACACGAGTACTTTTATCCCTTGTTTTATTTATTGTAATAAACGATTTTACACACGGAGGTGGCGCTCTGTTCCCTTTTGTTTTCTATATTCGTGGTGGAAGCCCCAGCGCCTTGGATGAGCAGCCCCTCAAGTCTGTGTAAAAAACTTTGATAAATTGTTGAAAACTTTGAGTGTGCAACAGCAAGTGGATTGTTCAGCTGGCAGCCATTAGCGCCAAGAGCTAAAGAAAACTTTTTGTCTGATGTAAACATTAGGAGTTCTGGTGAGCCTGCCATAAAGGACCTTACTTGGGAACTTCCTGTTATAGGGTGACAAATCTCTATTCCTGCCTCTCAAATGTGCTCCTGCGTTTTCACACTGTCACATGGGCTGCCCATGGAGACTGAAAGTGTTTATTTCAAATACACATTATGCAGGCAGGGTCCAAGGTTATCCCCATAATGAAACTGTCCTAAGAAATGCCAAGCAGTCATGTTGGAGTGCAGGTATGTAGACATGAAAAGGCTGTAAAGATACTCCATGGGATTGGCAGCACAAGCTGTAACAAAAGATGAAAAGAAAGTGGAAGGAAGTAGTTAACTTTTTTTCTTTAATGGCAACTGGTTAAGGAGCACATTTAATTAGGGATAAGATCTACTCCAAAGTTGGCCATAGACCTATATTTTTTTTCTCAATTCAACATACAGGCTGGAAAACAAAAATATAACAGATGCCTCCATCTCCCGCTGGGATGTATTCTGACAGCAGTGAGTGTGCCACTGTCAGAATACCCAAACAGTAATGGTAACCAGATGGCTGCCAACACTGTTCACCCAAAAATGTTCGGATCAAAGGATGCCGGACAGAAAGGTGGCAACAGGACAACAACCTGAAGGAATTTTGGCTAGTTCATCAAGAAGTAGCCAAAATTCATATTGTGCATGTCCAGCTTAAAGTGACAATAAAGTCAGGCGCTAGATCTTAAAAATACATTCAAATGTCTTAACTATTAACAGACATGTATCTTATTTGTGTATCACTCGGCTGTAGATTCTGGAATCATCTCTGAATTGGTGCTAACACTGTCCTGCCTTCTGGAGGGTGGCTACTTTTGTTCCCCATGGTCCTTGCGTAGGTTGTAAAGTAGCCACTGCTCCAAGCTCACCCCGATACGGACTACAAGCTCACATTTAGTTTACTAATTTGTATTTGGATTGTAGTCCATCACAGGAGCGAGCTGGGAGAAGGAAGGACAGTGCCAGAAGCAATTCAGAGATGATTGGAGGATCTACAGATGAGTGATGCACACATAAGATACATTTTTGTTAATTGTCAAGGTACCTGAATGTATTTTTAAGATGGAACTCCTAAGTTTAAGGTCGCTTTAAGCTTCTAGGGCACAATGTAAAAAATAGAATCTGCCTGTAGCTATGGGTCACAAGTTACCATCTGGCCTGATGTGTCAATGCGTTATGTGAACAAATATGAAAAAAAAAATATAGGGTTTACGGAGAGGTATAACAGACCATGCATATATGGATAGGTATAAAAATATCAAAATGTATTTATATATATAAAGAATAAATAGAAGTTAAAATTAAATACAATTCATAAATCATACATTGCCTGTCAGAGAGTTAGAGTATACATATACCCAGTGAAATGACAATCATATATAATTTCATAGTCCATATACTTATAATAGCGTGGTCATATTAGTAGAGCTAGCATTGGTATAGTGACCAATTAAGTATCTAACCTGGTAGGTCCTGACGCGCTTCGCCGGTGGCTTCTGCAGGGGACCCGTATACATTGATCATGCACATTCAATGCGTGGGGCAGGACCGACGCTGGAAGGACCGAGATGATGGGCGGCTAGGAGAGCCCAACCATCAGATTCAGTGACTAGTCACACCTGGGACCTCGAGGCAACGCGGGGAGGGGTATCACCATGAAGGTCCAACTGGCTCTGCTGTGATGCTAATCAGGGGAGACGTATGCCAGGATAAAGCCTGGCTAGGTACTCAGGATGTCTTACTTAGTCGTCCTGGGTAGTAGCGCCATAAGGTGCCTCGACAGTGGTGCCCACCAAGTGTCAATGCGTTCTAACAAATAACTGGCATTTTCTCCCACACCCACTCATCATATTTAAACTTTTAGCACACTTTTGAATCTGATTTAAGATTGAACAGAAGTTAAAGGAAACCAGTAATAAGAGGCGCTACCAATACTGACGCCCTAGCTTTAATACATTGAGTCACTGACCTAGAACATTTAGGTCGATAAGGACCTCCGACTAATCTCTGATAGCACTGATCTGCGGTCTTGTTCCGAGTCAATGACGCCATAAGAGCATCCAGTGAGTCCAAATAAAAGCCAGGCAATATGCATTTTCAGAAGGAAGCCAGCGCTGACGGCCCTGTATTTCTTTAATGACAGGTTGACTTTAGCTCAGATTCATAGTAAGAACATGTTAATACATCAGACCTATTTGTTCATGTGTGAGAAGGAGCCTGCCACTGTGCTATTATTAACACATACAACAGAGTATCAGTCGGGGGAGGCTGGCTCTGTCTGTACTATGAATACATGCAACTGCGGTTAAGTGTCTGCAGTCAAGGCTGGCAGTGCTTCTGTTTGGGCTGGGAAAGTGTAATGCTGTATAAGCATACACGTAACAGTGGCTGGCGTGGGTTTGATGGAGGTGTGAATACATGTACAGTTGGAGAAGAGAAGATCCTGCCTGTACCTGAGCTGCCATCAAAATGCCAGGGGGGGGTCTGGCACTGCTTCTGTCTGCTGTGAATAAAGGAAATAAGTATGTCACTGTGTATGCCCTGGAACTGCGGCTTTCTGCTCTGTGGATGAAATGTAATGTTACATCACTGCAGACAGATAAGCATGTGGCTGAGTCCACATTCCCTGAATACATTAGACTTTATTGAATAGCAGAGGGCCAAGAACCGCAATGTACACCAGGATGGACAATGCCAACTAGTCGAGTGGCCAAACGGCACAGAAAGGGTCCTTACTTATTAAAGTATTTTCTACTTTTGTTGCTGGAAGTTCACGGTCACTGGCTTTTCTAAAGTTGCCTGATAACTCTTAGACCTTGTTCACACCAAGCGCGTTCCAGGAGCAGAGCAGTTACAGACCGTCAAAACTGCTTCCAATGTATTCCAATGGTATTTTGGGCTCTAGGTCACACCGCAGCGTTCAGTTCCAGAGCATGTAAAAAAACTGCAGCAAGCCCTAACTTTTCCTGCTCTGGAACGCATGCAAACGCCCTGAAACCAAAAACGGCCCAGAACGCATCGAAAATGAAGCCAAAAAACGCAGTATAACACTGCACTGCGTGTGCAGAAACCCATGCAGATTTGGTCTGCATTTGGTGTGAACAAGCCCTTAGATTTGACTGACTGCTTCCTGAATTCTGCAGTGGCTTCTCCAGGTGTGTAGTAAGCCACAGTAAACATGCGCAGGACATCAGCCAGCTTACATGTACTCGTAAAAATAAAGCTAGAATCTGATCACTGTTGGTTACTGGACATCACCAACATTTACAGCTTGTTCATACCGTGTTCATTGAGCTGCATTTTCCTGCACACAACCAAACATGTATGATGTCAACAGGGTACATAGAGAACAATTGATTTCTATGTGATCTGTTCACATCATACATGTGTGGTGGTGTGCAGAGAAACGCAGCTTAGCGGACATGGTATCAACAAGCCCTTGCACTGTTTCAAAACAAACCCCATAATGCGTTTTGTGATGGTGATACTACTTAGGGATGCACCGATACCAAGTACAGTACTCGGTACAAGTACAGATCCTTTTCCAGCTCCAAGACTACACTAGAGAAAAATTCAAGAGTTAGGAGGCAGCTGTCATTTGTAAGGAGCACACGGAGCTCCTGGGATTTGTACATCTCTGTTTTATTGTACGGTTTTGTTTTTATAAATATAAATAAAGTGATGCACAGATACCAGTTTTGTGAGTACGAGTACTGATACTTGCCGAGTACTTACAAGTACGAGTACTGACACATTTTTCTTTATTGTCATGTGACAGTTTTTCTAAAACAATACAGAGTAATGATTTCAGGACAGTGGTGGAGTGCCAGAGCCAGGTCCCAGCTGCAACCTCTGCAAGTTCTCATTAAAAATGCCAAGTATCGGCACTGGTATCTGAAAAGTATCCATGCATCCCTAATACTACTAATTTAGTACACATGCGGCAGAAGTTCTGAACCTTGTACTAGCTACTGCGCTTTACCAGGGGTGCTGGACTCCTATCGCCGGACTCCCGGGACATGCAGTTCCGGGTGCTGGGCGCGTGTATTTTTTCTACATTTACTCCTGCCGCTAGCAAGCAAGGCTAAATGTACCCCTTGTTTTGTACAAGTGATCTTGTAGCAGCCTGCTTGTTAGCACGGTTAAATACGGTTTTGGTTATAATCATTTTTTGTATCACGACAAGTAGATTGAGCCCCCGCTTTAGTCCTTGGACAAGTAGTTGTTTGTTTTTTTAATTTTCACCCCACTGTATATACACACATAAAAAGTGATAAAAATCCACGACACACCAAAAAAAATTACATGAATACAAACATTGAATGTTTTTAAGTGATATTAAAGTCAAAAGGTTTTTAAGTTATTTCAAATGCTGAATAAATCACTTCCAATGGAGTCTGTTCCATGAGGTCCCCTGAGCAATGGTCCTGATATCCTGTTTTAGGGTGGCTCCTTTCCCTTGCAGGGTCCTATGGAGCCACCCTTGTGTGTGCTAGTGAGTGGTGTGTGTCTCCACAAACACACAGACACAGAAAGGCAAGTTACTCCACGCTCCCTTTCCTCCCTTCTTCAAGCCATTAGATGGTCAGTTGCTGGGGACTTTGCTGCCCTTTGTAAACTTATACTGGGCAGGAAGTTCAGGGAAGCTAAACTAAGAGTTGGAGCTGTTTGGAAACACGATGACTAAGTTTTTGGGCAAAAATGTAAAGGAATACGTTGCTGGGCAATATATATTTGTTTGATCTGGATTCATTAGTGAAAAAGTTTGCTACTACTACTTTAATAAATGTATCTACCCCCACCCACCCGCTTCTTTCTTAATGGAAGTATACAATGGAACAGCTATTGATGTGCTAAAAAGCAGCAACAAGCATTGTGGAGGATAGCTGGAAATCACACCAGGCTCATGAGAAACCTGCGTGGAAACATAACAGAACAGTGATGTGGATTACCCCCATGGAAACTATCAGAAAGTAGCTTTTAATAATCTGACTGCCATGTAACTATGCAGCTCTGCTCCTAGCTCTGTTACCAAATAAGTCCACTCTTGTTATATCATTGTTGTTGCTGGTCATGACAGCACTGGCCCAAGCTGAAAATACATTGGGGGGAATTTACTAAAACTGGAGCAGACTCTGTAGCAGCTGTGCATGGCAACCAATCAGCTTCTAGCTTCAGCTTGTCTAGTTAGGCTAGGTTCAAACCTAGGCGACACCTCACCGCGCAGCAATCCTGCACGGTTCTGCACGGTCAGGAGTCGCCAAGGTGTGAACCGATCGCGCTGTGGGGTACCATTATTTTCTAATGGCACCCAAGTCGCGTCGGGCGGATCGCGCGGTTTCCCGCTGCGATTCAGCTCGTGCTTCCTAAAACAGCCGTGCACCATGTATCGCAAAAAAGGTACTTGTACCTTTTTTTCTGCGATTGAAGCGCGGATGCCACCCCATTGAAATCAATGGGGCCCTGCGGCAATCGCTGCCTGCATTGTGCAGGACTGCACGATCCCGGGACGCGCATCCCGGGAGTGGTGCGGTGTAGTGCAGGTGTGAACCTAGCCTCAAGCTTTAATAATGAAAGCAAGATGCTGATCGGTTGCCATGCAAAACTGCTCCAGAGATAGTAAATTCCCCTCATTGCGGTTTATTGAAGTGCAAAAACTAGTGTCACTTTACTAAACCATAAGGAGGGGAATTTACTAAGAGTAGAACAGTTGTGCATGGCAACCAATCGGCTTCTAGCTTTCATTTTCAAAGCTTAACATTACTGGATCCATTGGCTTCAAATCCAGCTCTGCCTCTGTGTGTCCGGCCCACATGAAGTGGCGTTCATTTCTTTGATTGGTATATCTGTGCACATACATGGTCCAATCTTTTACACTTGCCGTGATGCTGCCATCGGAAGACGTATGGCTTCCCACAAAGCGGCAAGGCTTGTGGGAATGCAAAACTGGCACATTTATGGCAGGCTGCTCAACATGTCAGATGTGCTGTGATGTATAACTCTGCTGTGGCAGCCCTTGTATATCATAATGTCATGTGAGCCCTCCACACCGGCACTTTCACGCTTGAGGGCCTTATGATGAAGGCTGACAATGGCGTCCTTTGAATATATAAAGGCTTTATCGAAAAACAGCACACAGCGCAAAGAGGCAACTTAATCCCCCCAATGCACTCACACAGCCAGGAGAATTATATCATATCTA
>NW_017307626.1:197459-275160 GCF_000935625.1 Nanorana parkeri
AATTCTAAAGTCAACCCTTTCCTTCCCATAGTTGTTACTAGAGCGTGTAATCCAGGGGTAAGCAACCTCGGCACTCCAGCTGTGGTGACACTAGAAATGCCATGCCGGAGTCTTGCAATGCCTCATGGGACTTCAACAGCTGGAGGGCCGAGGCTCCCCACCCCTGATGTAAGGTTTAGAACTTCTGACAAGCTTTTATTGCTGTTTTTGTACTCATTTAGCGATTTCTCCTCACTTTGTCTGGTGACAACAGGACAACAAATTAGAGGGTGTGGATGTCTCCTGGGACACACGGCAATAAAACACCTGACTGAGGTCTTAGGCCTGGTCCACACCTGAGCGTTATTTTTATGCGTTTCCGCAAAAGTCAATGCATTCCAATGTGAAACATTCCCACCTGTGTGTTCATACGCACGGACAAAAATGCGCAACACGAGAAAAGGTACATGTGCGTTTTCCTGGGCGGTTGCCGCATGTTCTAATTGTGCTTGTAGTGGTGAATGTGCAAAAAAACGTGCATCCATTAAAGTTTGCGGATACCGCACGAAAGCATGCTGAATTGCACACGCTCCGGTGTGCACAGAACCTTAAAGTGACATTAAAGTTAAAAAAAATTCCCTCCCCCCATGGTAATTAAAGCACTTACCTTAAAGGAGAACTATGAGGTGAGTGCTTTAACTCACCTCATAGTTCTAGCCGACCTGTGACAATGAGACTGTCACAGGTCGGCTCAGTAGATCGGGAAGAGAGCGAACACATACCGGCGTTCGCTCACCTCTCGATCCTGTCACGGCTCTCTGCCATGACAGGGGAGGGGCTAAGATGCTTTGCGACCGCCCGAGCAGTTTCGGATGGGAGCGCGTGGTGAAGACAGGGGTAAGTTTAAACCGCTTTTTTAAAAAAACGTTTTGCATATATCTACTGCTTGGTAGCAGTAGATATATGCAGAAAAAACGGGGGGTTTAGAAACCCTTTCACCTCGCTACTAAATGAATGAGCTTTTGTTGCCATCAGATATATCATATCACTTCCTGATCTTGTCACTGGACAGGAAGTGAGGGTGAATCTCTCCATCAGGGAAACACACAGCGAACAAAATAAAATAAAATCTGAAAGTGTTCTCAGCCTTCACCTTTGTATAAAAAAAAGTGTTGACTGAAGTTATGCTTCAAGGCTTCATTTCCTGTCCACATCTGCCACAAGCTGCTGAACTGCGTCTAGAGAGGGTCGTGCATGTGTCGGGGTGAGGATGGTCTCTCCCTTACAGAATAATGTCAGCATTTGCTGGGCTTTGTACTGAGAATCTGAAGATCAGGAGGCTGTAGATGATGCAGGCAGATCGCTCGGCCAAAGTTACAAAGTTATGGGGATTAGTGTTGGTAAGGTCAGGAGAGGGCAACTGTAGGGGGGATTGGGGGGGGCTTCTTAAGGTAAGTGCACTTAAAAAAACAATCAGACATCAGCTTTCATTAGTCTGAATGCACGTCTATGGATTAACAGACAAGCAGGATGGTATTGTATAAACAGGAGCTAATGAATCCAGTAAATAAAATCAATTAGGAATTTGGGGAAGCGGCTTCCACAAGGTACAGTATCTGACACATCAATGTCAGATGTCTCCAACTCTCCAATATGCCAAGCTGACCGCAAAGCTTCAAAGGGCAAGCTCCTATTGTATTGTGCACGTAAAGTTTTATTTTACCCACACCAGATAAAGCGAGGAATGGTGGGTAGGAGGGGTGGATGCAACAAAAAATAAAAATGCAAATCCCCGTGCTTGTAGGTGAGGACTATGGCAATGTGATTTCCTTTTCCCATTCAGTAGTGCTGCTTAAAGTGTATGTAGACCCAGATACTAAAGTTTTGTAAATAGCTCTTTTTCTGTCTTCTAAATGTAGTTCTGCAAGTTTTTTGTTATATTCGTGTAAGTAAATCTTCAGTAGATACATGTTGATGCTGTCAGTTTTGAGGCCTGCCTTCAATAGGGTGACAACACAATCCCACCAATTACCAATGCTGCAGAGCGTTGTCACCCTCCGGTGTGAATTGCAGTCAGCTGTGCTTTCATCCAATCTGCTGCAATCAATACCCCCTGAGGGTTGATTGACAGCTGCTCTGACCATTTAGCAGCCAAGTCAGACTACCTGTACCTGACACTTCTGGCTATTAAAGGAAACATAACAAATCTACTGGCAGGATCAACAGGTAATAAAACTTCATGTCATTTTTGTTTTTATTTTGCCCATAGTTCCACTTTAAAGCTAAAACAGTCCCTTTAGTTTTAAAAAGAGTTCATTTCAAACCTTGGTAAGGTTATTATTGCTGTGTGTCCTCACTGGGGAAATTAACCCATTCTGTTAGGAGGTTAGGGGAAAATACCCAACGGGGAAATTTTTTCTGGTCAGAGTGAAATTACGCTCACTTCCTGTTCGGAACAGGAAGTAAACAAAATCTCCCCAATAGATGACAGACAGCAAAAGGGGAAAAAAAGGGTTTTAACCCTTTCATACTCTCTCCAAAACTGAAAAAAAGCTTTTGGCTTTAGAACACTTTGAGATCACATTGTGGTTATGCTATGAGGCCATTTTATATACAAACCATGCTGAGTTTGAGTTCCTCTATAACAGCTAAAAGTTTGTTGGCTGCTGGTGGTTACATCACGTTACCATCCCTTGCACTATGTTATTAAATAAGCCGAGTAACATTCTGCCAGGGTACAGAGGCAAGCATGGTATGTAGCCTACGGCCTCGCTGTGAAGAATATGATGGTGTAATGGCGAATGTGTGAAGGGGGGACGCTGGCAATAGCTCTGTCTGTGCTATGAATACGTGTTATGGTGCATCATTGTGTGAAAGGCCTGGCACGGCTGGAACACTGAGAATGTGACACTCCGGAGCATACTGAGGCTTCGGGCTGGCAGCTGCACACTGTATGTTTACACAGACATTACCGCGGACTGTGTAACTTCTGTTAATACACCATGAGGCGGAAAAGAAATGGGAGCCGGAGAAAGATGGAAACGGGATGGAGAGAAGCAGAAGAAGAAAAGAGAGGGTATGGGAAGTAATGAGGAGAAAAGAAGAAAGAGGGAAAAAACTAAGCAGCGGTCACAAGATGGCAGAACGTAATATAAAAGTGACATATAAGAACAAAAGGCCATTGAAGCTAATGAAAAAAGCCAATTAAGAATAAGTAAAGTGGAAAAATGAGGAGGGAGAGCCTAAAGCAGAGGAAATGGGAGAGACAGTTGCAGCAGAATGAGACAGCTGGACTTCCACAGGCGCTCCGAGTGCAGATTCCATTTACAGTAATGTCTGTCTATAATATAATCCAGGAGGTGCGGGGAACCTAGCAGAGGCAGAGCAGAGGGGTACATGGAGAAAATGAAAAAGGAATGGAATCCAGCGTGCAATGGAATAAAAATAAAAGGCCAATTGGGGATATGTAGATAGATTTCAGTCAGAAGAAGGGGGGAAAAAAACTACATTTAGGGGAATACGGTGAGCAAAGCGAGACGCAGCCACAGTGAGGAAAAAAACAGGAGAGAAAAGATGGAGACAGAACCACGGTGTGGACGAGGGAATGGAAAGAGATGTCCAAAGAGGAGAGAGGAACACCACGGTGATAAAGAGAGCCACAGAAGCATGTGGAAAGAAAGAGACACACCATGAGGAGAACATAGAGAGCCACAGTGAGGAGGGAGAGTGAGAAGAGAAAGAAGTCATATTGAGCAGGAGAGAGTTACTGTGTGATAAGGAATGAGTCAGGGGACAGAGCTATAGTGACCCACGGGGGTTAGAAAACCACAGACATGATGTTAAGAGATAGACATGGTAAACAGAGAAAGAGCCAAAATAAAGAGAAACAGGCAAAGTAATAGAAGAGAGAAAGCCACAGAGAAGAAGAAAAGAGAGGACCACACGGAGAGGCACAACTATGAGACAGAGTACCACAGTGAGGGACCAAACAGAAGCACTTTGAAGACCCAGAGCCACAAAAAAGAAGAGACAGCCAGAGTGGCTACAGAGTGCCAAGATGAGGCATAGAGGAAAAAGCCACAGTGATCCGGGGGAGATGACGGTGCAGACGAAGAAAACGGCAAACCCGAGGAAAGGGGGGGAAAAGGATACATGAAGGGGTGTGGATGACATGAAGTGAGGAAACAAAGACAGGTAGAGAAAAAAAAGAGGAAAAATACCAGAAGAGAGTGAAGAAGTACTGTGTAATCCAAGAGTGCGGTGCAAACAATTACAGTGGAGAGATGGGGATGCTGGGAAAGGAATGAAGGGAGCAGTAAAAGGACAAAGAAAAATGTAGAGGAAAAAAAAAAACCAGGAGACGGGATTGGATTAGCGAGCAAGAGTGATGGTGCTAGAGATAATGGGAGAAAGAGAGACATCCATATTGATGGAGTGTGAAAGCGAGCCAGAAAGGATAAGATATATGGCAATGTTCCCCTTCCTCTCCTCCCTGCTCCCCCACAGTAACAGAGCCGCAGGGCGCACCCCCTCCCTTGCTTTCTGCACTATTGATAAATACATTAGTATGTGCAGGATGCCGAGCAGCTGCAGAGCTGGCAGAGCAGGGGTTAACCCTGGCATTGCCACAGAACTTGAGAGTGTATGGGTCCGGCGTGCCGCGAAAGCGGTCTGTAGATTGGTAGGAGTTAACTGTGCAGCCTTACCTTCCAGCTCTGACTTACACGTGGTTCATTATGGAGACTTCTTGGAATCAACAGCTGCTTTGTATTTGCTGCATTAGAATGATACCAGTCTGCAACTCATGTGCAGGCTTTATATATATATATATATATGTGTGTGTGTATGATATATACTGTATATATTGTACACATTATGCATTTCAGACACGTATGTTATGAGATAATTACTTGAGAGAGAAATGATTCAATTTAAGTCACAATATACCCAAAAGTGATATTTAATCTATGGGTGGATGCTAGTGGGCTGAATTATCCACCGCCTTCCAGTATCCTATGAGCTTTGTTTGCCAGCATTTTCCACCCCAAACCACAGGGCATCATTTATTTTCCTTAAGCTGACCATACTCTGTCCTGCAGTGAGTGGCCCCGCCGGGACCCTCACGTACAAACGTTAATTTTCCAAAAGGGACCCTCATGGACAAACGTACGTTTTCCAAAAGGAGCTGGCCCAAAAAATCTTGTCTGAACAGTGACTGCAGCCAATCAGCTTCAATCATTGTTCATATTGTCTGACATCGGCACACCCACCATTGTCAGATTGGTGGGAGGGGGGGTTGGGGTACCCCCCATCCACGCTGTTAGCCTGCAGGGCTCCTTGTGTATAGCCAGCCTTGAGCTGGAGGAATCCGTACTGCTCTATTCTGTTAAATTAAATATCCAGCAGGGAGAGTGAGAGCCCCTTGAATTTGCCCCAGTAAGGGGGAAGACATAAGAAATCCAGCTGATGGTGCCCCTGAGAAATAAACAAAGCTGATTTAGTCCCCCACAACCACCCAAAATGCAAAGAAAGAATTGCTTTGGTCCAACAGTTTAAACATCTGAGAAAAGTATCTGTATTACCCAAAACATCCAATCAGATTCCACCTCTCATTTTCTAGTGTAGGGTCCAAAAATTAAAGACTGCATGCTTTGGGCACCAGTCATATTTTTCTGGAAACACTGGCTAAATGGTTCACATTCTAGGATTGTAGGTCTGAATCTTACCACAGGAACTATCTACATGGAGTTTGTAGTTCCTCCTGGTGTTGGGTTTTTCTAGGTGCTCCCGTCTCCCCTCAAAAGACATACTGGCATGGCTGTGTAATGTACATAAGACTGTGTGCCCCTTCAAAGGCAGAAACTGATAGGAAGGGTTTTGTCCTACACAATATATCAGTGCTATATAAAATACTAAACAAAAGATAAAAGGAGCAGAATTGGAGAAGAAAAACATGAGATGTACCAATAAGATATGTCCCCCACCATTAAAGTGTATCTAACAATAAGATATGTAAACCACCATTAAAGTGTATCTAACAATAAGATATGTCCCCACCATTAAAGTGTATCTAACAATAAGATATGTCCCCACCATTAAAGTGTATCTAACAATAAGATATGTAACCACCATTAAAGTGTATCTAACAATAAGATATGTAACAACCATTAAAGTGTATCTAACAATAAGATATGTAAACCACCATTAAAGTGTATCTAACAATAAGATATGTAACCACCATTAAAGTGTATCTAACAATAAGATATGTAAACCACCATTAAAGTGTATCTAACAATAAGATGTGTAACCATCATTAAAGTGTATCTAACAATAAGATATGTCCCCACCATTAAAGTGTATCTAACAATAAGATATGTAAACCACCATTAAAGTGTATCTAACAATAAGATGTGTAACCATCATTAAAGTGTATCTAAAGCCAACACTTTCTTTTTTTAAGTTATGGATAGAATATGGACATCTTAAGGGCTAGTTCACACCAGCCACAGTGCATTCCGACCCGATTCTGTCCGGAACCGCACAATTTTTTTCTGACTGGACCACAGGCATTGATTTACCACGTGTTCCCGTGCGGCTGATCGCATTCCAGCAGGAGGGCGTGGCTGTGGTGACATTCAATTTAATGCACCGCCACGCCCCTTCCCGCCCCACAACAAGATGAGCCGGCCCCAATGCAACCCAGTGCGTTCCAGCCAAAATCGAGCCGGAACGTACTGTGGCTGGTGTGAACTAGCACTCAAACCTCTGTGAGGATTTTATTGTTCTGTTTTCCTCCATTTGTCCTGGTGGCTGTTGTCACTTAGAAAATCTTCCAATGGGTGTCAGCATTTCCGGCTGGGATGACCGTCTACGAGGACATTGCCCTTCACTTTGAACAGATTTCCTCTCATATACTGCTGTGTCTTTAGCAAGGGGATACAAAAACGTGTGTGGTCCACGCTTCCCCAATATGCCTAAAGCTAAAAATAAGAATTATGGCTTTGGATATACTTTAACAACCAGTACAGGGTGAAAAGTGTGGGTTCATGTGGAGCACCTGAGATGAAACCATTAGAACCTTTGGCAGGGCAGGAACATCATTGAGGGGATGTGAAAACTTAGACCAGTCCAGAGTCGGTAGGCAGTTTTAAAGTGACAGTGACACTAAACTCAGGAGTTAAATCTTAAAAAACGCATTCAAGCACCTTAACTAATAACAAAAAATGTATCTTATTTGTGTATCACTCGGCTGTAGATCCTCAAATCATCTCTGAATAGGTGCTGACACTGTCCTTCCTTCTGGAGGGTGGCTACTTTTGTTCCCCGTGGCACCTGTGTGTGTTGTAAAGTAGCCACTGCTCCAAGCTCCCTCCCGTTGTGGTCTACAAACTCTTGTTTAGTTTTCTCCTTTCTATGGAGATTGTAGTCCATTAGTTAGTCCTAATAGCTAAGGTACTTAAATGCATTTTTAAGATTTAACTCCTGAGTTTAGTGCCACTGAATTGGCAACAAAATAAAAAACAAACCCAACATTTGCCTGGCAAAATGAAAAGGAACGGGAAGGTTCAATGGGTTGGAAGGATGGGTGTAAGAAACAACCTGCAATGACTTGAATTTTAACAGGACATAAAGCATACAGGCCAATATCCCAGACACTGGCAAGATAGCCCTCAATCTCTGTAATGTATAAGCAGGGCAGCAGTGTAGCACACCTCAGCAGATACATAAAAACACCCCTGTAAAGTGTCGGCGGGAAATCATATCCTCAGTCCACTTTAAAGGTGAATAGTGATCATCCTGTAGCTGCCAAGAAGTGTCAGAGCCAAGGACAATGCACCACAACTCTAAAGACCAAAGTGCACAAATGCTAAAGCTTTGGGCTACCAAACAGGGAAGATGACGGGAAAACTTGAAGTCAATATATGCATGCAGTTAGGGGCACACACATCTGCGCAGTAACACAATTTATTATGATTACAGAAGAAACCAGGAATTTCTTCTGTGGAAAACACAGGCTTACAATGGCTACCTTCCAGGATTGCATACTATTCGGGAGAAATGTAGGTTAAACACTGCTGCCAGTGTACTCTTGTGGAACTCAGCTCAGCAATACAATGAATACTGGACCATGTTAATCTGGGGGTGGCTCAGCACTGGGCTGTACCATTTCAAATGGATTCTGGGGGATAGTACACACGCCAGTCTTCATTGTTTAAACATTGCGATTAGAGTGTATGTCCATTCTTCAAAACACACTCGGCTATGCGTGTACATCAATAAGATTATCCTAAACAGAACCTACCCATATAAACCCCAAAACAGTAGTATAGTAGTAAAAGGAGTTTGCATATGGGTGCAGTGTTGTATAACTTTGCTTCTTCCTCTGTCCAGTAAAAGTTTAACTCAGGGCAGCTAAACTTCAGTCCTTCAGCTGTGGTGCAACTACAAATCCCAATAGGCATTGCAAGACTGAAAGCCACAGGCATGGCTCAAAGGGGCAGATGCATTAAAGGCCAAAGTTTGGCTTACCCTGGTTTAAATCCTGCCATGCAAAATTGTAAGGTTTGGCTTCATATTAGCTCTGGGAAGGTGCAGTAACCAGCAGTAAAGCTGAATATGTTTGCCTTCTCTGCCCCAGCGTCAACCAGAGGATCTCTTCTTTTAAATAGCACACGTCGGTATGCCAATTGCCAACATTTGCCAGGTAAGGGGAGCAAATAGTGGCACAAGACTTCATTCCTAGCTCATAGTCTCCCTAAGGCTGTTTAGGTAAAACTGACCGAACCAGTTTAAAGAGTAAGTCCTTCCTAAACAAATATCCAAGTTTTCATGTCAACCTATCTGTCACAGACATACCATGTGTCTCTTACTGCCAATTTTACATGAGTAGCATGATCAGAATGGAGAGACTACCTTGGTTGGTTTCATAATGGTGGAGACGGAAGGATGGGATCACCTACTGTTATTTATATAAGTTCCTACATGTGGCCTCCAACCATACCATGAATGTAGAGTAGCTCGGCTCAAAAGAGAAACTTTGCTTTATCAGCATAAACAATTGATCCGCCCACAGCTGGCATAGAACTGCTAATGGGATCTCAATGGCCATTTATCGGAATGTATGAAATAGATGTCTGCACTGTGCCTTAGCTACCAATCATTCAAACTTTCACTCGCCAACTGTCCAATGTCAAAATCTGTTTTTTTAGGGCCAATACAGCATTTTTATAAATTTTAGACTATTATAAAAAGTCTCTATTGGTAATAGATGCTACAGATTCCAACAGCATTTTCTTGCAGCAAGTAATAACTGAACTATTCCTTCTAGAAAATGCCACAGCTGTGCTCAAGCCCGAAAATGTACTCAATTTTGTGTTAACTTGGTATTTACATAAAGCATTGCATCAGGGTTTCCACAATGCTTCTTGGAAGGAATAGACTCTTCTTAATGATTCTACGATGTTCAACCTCCCTCGTGTTACAATTTGTGTGGGAAAGGCTGCAGTGGGCTCAAAGAGAGGGTGGTGCTGGAATCAGGGAACACACGGGCCTTTTTGCAACCGGTAACAGGAGATGAAAGACATGATGCAAATAAAATCCATTGAACTAGCAAGCTGTGTTGCCTAAATCACTTATATCTAACCCCTAAGGCCCCTTTTAGATGGGCGGTCCAATCAGGTCCGCCTGGCAGTTTTTCAGGCGGAATCGATCGAATGCCCAATGTAAGTTTATGGGCAGCTGGATCTAAATGGACAGGATCAGTGGTAATCTGATGTAAACGGACATGTTTACATCCAGTTCCCCATAGACCGACATGGGGTCCGGTCATTCCAGTTTGGATGGACACAGATGTCACAGTGGGGACATCTGACCTGTTCCTTCCTGATTGGACAGTGTGAAATGGCCTCACTGGATGACTTTTAGGGATGCAGTGCGTTCCGGCCCGATGCTGGCCGGAACGCACTGCCTGGGCATTTTCTAAAAGAAAACAATATGGCAGCTGTTTGATACGCAGTGCTTTAGCAAACTAAGGGCCCGTTCACACCAGATGCAGTGCATTCGCTTTGTGGCCGGCTGACTTTTTTTGGGGGGCAGGAGAGGGCGTGGCAGGCCATTGAAGTGAATGGCACCGTAGCCACACCCTCCGGCCGCAATGCGATCCACCGCAAGGGATCGCAAGACACATTATGCCTGCGGTCCGGTGCTATCAAAATGCTGCAATCACTATTCTGATCGCACCGGACCAGACCGGACCGCAGGCATAATGTGCTTTGCGATCCCGTGCGGCCAAACGCATTGCGCCCATTGCTCCCCTGCCCCACAAAAAAGTGAGCCGGCCACAAAGCGAATGCACTGCATCTGGCGTGAACGGGCCCTTCGTTCAGGCGGGAACGCACTGCATCTGGTGTCAACGGGCCCTTAGTTTGCTAAAGCACTGCGTATCAAACAGCTGCCATATTGTTTTCTTTTCGAAAATACTGTGTTCACCTTTTATTCATTTTTTTGGGATCTCAGGTCTGGAGGTATTCTGCTGCTTTTTTGCAACCACTTCCTATCTACATGTATGCACATGTAGGAATTGAGAGACAGGGACAAGCATTGTCACTCTATAACAGAAAATTAATGAGCAAGGACCTACATGACAGAATTACCAGATAGTATTAAAGTTTAAGGTGTTTTTTTGCATATTCTTTATTTGTGAAAAAAAGAGCCATACACTGAATACATGGCAAAAGCCCATTTGGAAAACAACATTACCACAAGAGTCTAGACTCTAAACTGTATAGAAAAATACAGCATACCGTCCATGTGTGCAGAGTAGCAACACAGGGTGGAAAAATGAATATGGAATTCAGGGGTCAGTCTGTGCAATTTGGGAGCCAGCAGGATCTTTTTTAGGAGCTAAAAACAACAACTATGGAAATCCTCCAAATTTGGGATGGGGTTAATGGAAGATTGAGGGTGCGGTAAAGGCATAGGGGGAAAGGGAATGAAAGGCATGGGGGGGAGAGAATGGTAAGAGAGAAAGAAGGCAGGAGGTAGAGAAATGATAGGAAAAGGGAATGGGTGACTCTCTTCCATCCATGCTCACCCGCCAGGGTGCAGCCCCCCCTTTTTGAGAAATGTCTCTGTGTGGGTTGCATTGTTGTACAAGTCAGCTTCATACTCTGTAGTAGTAGAAAATTCGTTCCAGTAAAACCATGTCCGCTCATATTTGTGGTGGGAAGAGATAGGGTCCTCCATTGGTTTGATTTCATTTATTTTGGCTATCCACAGAGGAACGGGACTGTCTCCAAAGCTCCGGGATGCAGCTTCTGGCTGCATAAATCAAGTTGTGGATGAATTTCTTTTATTTTTCTGCTAGCTTTTTTCCCCTTTATTTCATCTGGTTATCCTGACAGTAACACACTTCTTGTCCTAGGGTGACAACGCTTAATAAATGTACTGTATCAATGAAAAAGCAGTGTTTTCTCCCTAAGTCCGGAAGTGTTAGAAGTATAGTATACTTCCCTTCTCCATTACCTACGGGGAAGGTTTTCTGTAGTGCGCAGAGAGAACTGGGAACAATGCTAAGTGATAACAGTCAGCAGAGGGAGAGTGCACAGGACGTTATCAGCTCACTGGAGTTCTAGCAGGACCAACAGGTATTTTTTGCACTTATCAAACAGACATAAACCATTTTCATACTCATAAATCATTATAAAGATTAAACAATAATATAAAGAATGTGGCCTATGGAGTCTTTAAAAGTTAGCTGCATCAGTGTGAATGAAGCTTCGAAGGCATTTGCCTCACTCTATATACTGCATGAAGAGCTTATCCTACATTTTTCAGAGACAGAATGGTTTAGTTTCTTTCTGATCTCTTTGCTACACTGTCAGCAGCAGATAAAATAGCGTTTGTAGTTCTGTGAAGCCTGGCATACGGTTTGGCAATAAGTGCATGGCATGTGAATGAATTCTGGCTCACGTCCCGGGTGCTGCCCACTCAGACACAGACCCTTCTTTTAAGACCAGGCACAACAGCAGATCAGTCTGGGCCACCTCCAGAGGTATACATTAACCCCATCCGTACCCAGCCTATGCTAGTGCTGCCGGGTATCCCTACAATGAGCACCGCTTGTAATAAACGGGTAGTGGAGGGGTGTCCTTCTGAGCGATGACAACTACTTTCTTATACTGGAGGGAACAATACATTTCATCGTATATGTAACATATGAACAAGTCAGCAAAAAGCATATACAGAAAGTTTTTAAATGTGCAATTTAAAGACAAACATTGTTCAAAAATGAGAGATCTGACTATATATGGCCACCCTTAGGCTTAATTTATTGTTGGGTACTACTGCACTTCAACAAACAGAAACTGATGCTTGTGCCATTCAGGAAACCAACATGACCACCCACAACTGACCAAAATGGATAATACTGGTCAAAGCTATTGATCAGCAATCTCCTTGAGCTGGTTTTACATCTCCTAAGCGGGGCTGCCAGGTTTGTGTGCTTGGCAATGTGCATTCCCCAGAAGTCTGGAGTAGGAGTAGCAGTCTTCAACCTGGGAGGACCGGACCTTCAATGGCCACTGCTAACCACCCCCAACTGACCAAAATGGATAATAGTGGTCAAAGCTATTCATCAGGGATCTCATTGAGCTGGCTTTAGATCTACTAAGCAGGGCTGCCAGGTTTGTGTGCTTGGCAATGTACAATCCCCAGGAGTCTGGAGTAGGAGTAGCAGTCTTCAGCCTGGAGACTGGACCTTCAATGGCCGCTGCTAACCACTTCCTTGCAGATGGGCAATACCAAGCCTACATGTCTAGCCAATCAGAGAGAAGATTTTGCAAAGAGGAGAGGATGGCCAAACATTTCAATTGCAGATAATTTTTTTAAACTTCACTGACCTATGAGGCCGTTTATTGGCTTTGACAGACGCAATCACTCTCCTGTCACTCTGGAGCTCTAATCACAAAAGATAAATGATATTAGCTGAATTTCACACCATTACATCATATTACATATGCAATCTCATCAATTTATTTAAGATTCAATCCTATTTGACACCCCATAAGTCTAGATTTCTACACACTGATGCATACATTTAGCCAATCGTACAAACCTATTCGTATATGTTTAGCTTCAGTGGGTAGTTCTAGTCTGCGCCGTCTCCTCAATTCAATCTTAATTTTTCAACTCCTTCCGCCACATGTAAGCAAATGACTTCCAAACTGCACAATCTCAGTTATTATGAATGAGAAGAGCACATGATTATATCAGAGAAGCTCTAGGAACTCTGCATCTATTACAGGTAAACACAACAGATAATGTTGCAGAAAGATGGAAGACTGCCAATGAAAGTCAACAAAATAATATCCAGATAACAGATTAAGATCTGAGCTAGGTAACAATGCAGCTTAGATTAGAGTGTGTGCTTGCAAACAAGGAGCTCCGCTCTACTATTCTTATACCTCTGTAATACTGAGGTAAGTGTGCCATAAGCTGGCAGTAGTAATGCTCCTGGACGGGGCAGTGGTGGCACGTCAGAGTAGCCGGATGGTGGTAGTACCAGCATGGTTCAGCGTGGGAATCACTGAACTACAGCGTCCCACTTCAATCACATGCAAATCCACATCTTTAATCTGCTTATTTACTCAATCCAGATAGAGGTGGGGGCATCAGCGAGGTGTGGTGTTGTGGTATGCCGAGACTATTTAGCAACAAGAGGAAAGGGGGTAAAACCTGGCTAAAATAAAGCAGAAGGATAACAGGAGAAGGAAGAGAATTTCTGGCATGAGTAAAAAGGAGGACGCTACTGCATAGTGAAGCAAAGTACAGCAACCAACCAGAATTGTTATGACAGCTCTTTATTAATGCAAGATAAAATCTGATTGGTCACATTGGTTAACTGGATCGTGCCTCCACTATTTGGTTAAATATGGGTGTGTGCACGTTTACAAACATGAGCACCATGAAACAAACAGGAAGGAGGATATATATAAAAAAAAAAAGAAAGAATGCAGTAAGCCAAATCAGAATAAGTGAACTTGATCAGTCAGGGGACTGTATATTGACCAATGGTGATCATCTTTCTTTATATCAGTAGCGGCAAGTGCGGCCCCTAACATAGTCAACATAATATTCAGTGATTGTAATACTACGGAAAGCTTTAAAAGACTGCAGATGTGCAACAGGAGATGGTCAAAAACTACATGGTTGCTATCAGAGATGATCAGAGACTACAGGCTTGTGACAACAGATGGTCAGAGACTACAGGCTAGCTACAAGAGATGGTCAGAGACTGCAGACAAGCAACCTGAGATGGTCAGAGATGACAGGTTTGAGACAAGAAAAGGTCAAAGACTAAATGGTCAGAGTCTACAGGCTAGCTACAAAAGAAGGTCAGAGACTGCAGACATGCAATAGAAGATAGTCAGAGACTACAGGCATATGGCTAGAGATGGTCAGACACTACAGACATGCTGCTAGAAATCACTGCTATTACAGAGCATTAGGAAAACACAGACCACTGTCTTCAGGGGTCCTGAGGGCCACACAAATATGTAAATATGGCTTTGTAACAGTTTAAAGGGATAAAGTGATCAAATGTCAGGTAAATAAACATAGTAGCTGCTGTTGTCAAGTTGACAAGATTCCACAGTCAATTGTCACTCTTCCTCCTATTTAGATTGTCCCACTTTATAAAATCCGGGTCAGAACCTGTGCACAGCTATTCCAGTATCTCAGCAGCACAGCAAAACTGACCAGCCCCTAAATAATAAAAGGATGCCTTTATATCAGACACTACAGAATGATGGCTAAGGTGGCCTGGCCTTGCAACTCAGGATCTGGGGTTCTAATCTGTGTGGAACAATATCCACATTGGAGTTTGTACGTCCTCTCCGTGTGTCTTTGTGGGTTTCCAGCCACGATCCAAAAACATATTCCGAGGTTAAAGCTAAACCTCCAACAGATATAAAAACACCATGTAATGCAATTGTATACTCATATAAAAGGTGAACCTCCGTTACACCCATGTCTATGAAGATTCTGTGTACCAAGCTTGTTGTAGGAGCCTAGTCCTCTAGAAGTTTCCCCATCTCTTCTGTGGGCCAGGAAACTTTTAAATGACATTATAAGTGCTAAACATCCAGTATGCATGACACTGCAGCATCACTGACAGCAGCCCCATTGTCACCGACACGCCTCCTGGTCCTCTACGAGTACATCATCACACACTATGCATTCTACCTGCACTATGAATGCTTATATGTGCAAAGTCAGAAGATATATCAACCCTGGCAATGCCCATACACACTATCCCTGCCTGCCCTCTCTATTCACAAAGCTGCATTGACTTCAAATGCTATAATAAACAGGCCAAAATGGAGGAAATAAGACATTTCATGGTTAGGGTTTACACTTTAAAGCACTGGGCACATGAACTTTCATCTAAATAGATTCCTCAATAGCCACAAAGAATATAAATCAATTTTGTGTACACCAAATGCATTTCCAAAGCCAGTTTTTACTTTGTAAAGGTGACACCATCACTGTACTGTACATAGCCTGTGTAGAGAGCAGAGCTGTAAGAGGGACCCAGCAGGACCCATCTTCTACAAGACCCAGCAGGACCCATCTTCTACAAGACCCAGCAGGACCCATCTTCTACAAGACCCAGCAGGACCCATCTTCTACAAGACCCAGCAGGACCCATCTTCTACAAGACCCAGCAGGACCCATCTACTACAAGACCCAGCAGGGCCCACCTTCTACAAGACCCACCTACTACAAGACCCAGCAGGACCCACCTTCTACAAGACCCACCTACTACAAGACCCAACAGGACCCACCTTCTACAAGACCCAGCAGGACCCACCTTGACAAGACCCACCTACTACAAGACCCAGCAGGACCCATCTTCTACAAGACCCAGCAGGACCCACCTTCTACAGGACCCACCTACTACAGGACCCAGTAGGACCCACCTTCTACAAGACCCAGCAGGACCCACTTTTTACAGGACCCACCTTCTACAGGACCTACCTTCTACAGGCTGCCTGGAGAAAACTACAGGAGGAGGCAGAGACAAGACCAGTCACCTTGCAGAAGAATAGAGAGCAGCAGTGACCAGTCTAACATTGCTTGAGTCTTTTAATAAAAAGATTAGCAGCAGTGACCAGTCTTTATTATCGGAAGTTCCTGCACAGGGAAAATGTTTCACACTGGATTACTGCAGAGATCTGGAATACACAAAGCGCACCAAGATTTAAGAGTTCACACACATCTCTAGTATTTTGGTAACATTTGCTTATTCTGGAGCTTTAAAATACAGCTGAAGCCAAAACATTTTTTTTTTCATTTTGGATAGCGTAAGGGAGAGCTATAACCTCTGCCATCTGTGTCCCAATCAGGAGATTTCTCTTCACTTCCTGTCTGATAGCCACAACAGGAAGAGGAAATCCCTCCAAAGTGAGGTACCGTATTTTTCGCTCCATAAGAAGCCCTGCGTCCTATCGTCCGGAGCGCCTTATGGAGCGAGAAATACGGTATATCCCTGGTGGTCAGCAGGGTCACCAGAACTAGTGTCCCTGTTGGAAGATTTACCATTTAATTTTTTTCTAATGATCATCCAAATAATGTTTTTTTTCTATTAATTTCACTGACACCAATCACCAGGACGAATAGTGAGGGCAAATCTCCCTCATGGGTACACAGACAACAATAAAAAACCTTGCACTTTAATTCTAGCAGAAAAAGTCACCCTCCTAGTTTGTTGTTGATTTGCTAGTTCTGTTGGTGATTTGCTTCCTATCAAATTGTCTTTAGAGTGTGTATGAATCTGGTAAAACTATCACACTGAGATCCTGATATGAATAATCTGTAGGTACGTGGCATCATCCGACATGCCAATTGTTTTCTAACACATATCCCAGAACAAATCAGTTTGAAAAACACGACTGGATTACAATGAAGAAAATGAAAGGTCTACTGAACAGGTCTCTTCTAAAATGACTAAAGCGGGCTTTACTGAAGGCAACAGGGTCTCTTACTATGAGACGCATAAAGCTTCCAAAACGCTTGTGCCACTCACATCGAAGATTTGGAGACCGAAGAATTCTCCTCTCCAGGTAAACCATCCTATTTAAAAGGAACCTTTCACATTCCATAACCACCGTCTTCTGATGATGCATCTAGCAGGAGCTGCCCTGGCCTATCCTGCAGACAAAAGGTTAATATGACACGACTGGAAATAGAGGTTCTAAAAATAGTTAACCAGGAGCGTCTAAGGATGCAGGAAATGAGAGAGTGCAAGCATAACCTCGTGAGATCAAGGCACCTGCAGAAAAAAGGGCAAGAATAATCTATTTAGAACCAGATACCTGAAGAATCCAAGCGGGCTTAACCTCTGCAGAACCAGACACCGGCACAATCAGAGCAGGCCTAATCTCTCCACAAGCAGACACATGTAGGATCAGAGCAGGCTTAACCTATTCAGACCCAGACACCTAAGGATTCAAAACATAATCTCTCTAGAAACAGATACCAAATGAACAAGGGAAGATTAACCACTTCACAACCAAATAGCTGAGGAATCCCGAGAAGGTCTGCCATTCTAAGCCCAGACACCTGAGGGTCAACGAAAAACCAGAGCAGGCCTCTCTAGAACCAGGCTGCTGAAGAATCAGAGCGGGCTTATTCTCCTAAAAGAAGACACATACTGTATAGAATCAAAGCAGGCCTAAAGTACATCCAAAACCAACATTTTTTTGAATCGCATAAAAGGAGGGTTATAACCCCTGTCATCTATGTCCCAATTTCCCTTTACTTGCTGTCTAAAAACTGACAGGTGTTCTAATCCATCTCCACTCTATGCAAAACTAAAGCAAAATGTTGGCTTCACTTGCACTTTAAGAGCTCATTTATATCAATGCGTTACATGTGGTGACAGGTTGTGGTGACAGGTTGTGGTGCCATCCACTTTGAATGGCACGCCAACGCACTAAGGCAATGCACCTGGATGTTATAGGGTCCCTTACACTGTGGGAAAATCCCCTCATCAGGGACACAAAGAATTTCTCTGGTAACATAGGGAAGGTGTGACTTTACAAAAAAGATCTTAATAACTGCTTAATAAAAGAGAAGACACTTAACTCTTCAGCCGGTGGCAAGTCCAAACTTTGCTTCTGCAAAGACACTTCCATCACTGTGGTTCCTATGTCAGGGGCTAGGGGGAGGAACTTGAGTGTGTGATGGGGGAATTGGACACTCCCAGAAGTGTTGAGACACTGTGCGAACCCAGCGGAGGTGGGACAGTGCGCGAACCCAGCGGAGGTGGGACAGTGCCCGAACCCAGCGGAGGTGGGACAGTGCGCGAACCCAGCGGAGGTGGGACAGTGCGCGAACCCAGCGGAGGTGGGACAGCGCGCGAACCCAGCGGAGGTGGGACAGCGCGCGAACCCAGCGGAGGTGGGACAGCGCGCGAACCCAGCGGAGGTGGGACAGTGCGCGAACCCAGCGGAGGTGGGACAGTGCGCGAACCCAGCGGAGTTGGGACACTGCACGAACCCAGCGGAGGTGGGACACTGCACGAACCCAGCGGAGTTGGGACACTGCACGAACCCAGCGGAGTTGGGACACTGCACGAACCCAGCGGAGTTGGGACACTGCGTGAACCCAGTGGAATTGGGACACTGCGCGAACCCAGCGGAATTGGGACACTGCGCGAACCCAGCGGAATTGGGACAATGCGTGACCCCAGCGGAATTGGGACAATGCGTGAACCCAGTGCTGTTGGGACACTGCGCTGACCCAGTGCTGTTGGGACACTGCGCTGACCCAGTGCTGTTGGGACACTGCATGGACCCAGTGCTGTTGGGACACTGCGTGAACCCAGCGGATTTGGGACACTGCTTGAATACAGTGGCGTTCAGACTTGGTGCCCGCTGGACAGGTAAGTTCACGGTCTTCATTTGAAGGAACAGGTAATGAGATCTGTTACCCCTGTGTCCCCATGAGGGTGATTTCCCTTGTTCAAGAATTCTGTGTCAGACTACCAGGCAGAGAAAAAATATCTCCTCAGCGGGGCACAGACAGCAATTAAAACCCAACAGAAGTTCTAACTCTGTGTTTTGGAAGAGATGGGCTTTAATATCTCCACAACCACACATCTGAAGTATAAGTGCAGGATTTACAACAACTACAGATCTGGATGCTGGCTTAATCGGTGCAGGCTTAACCACTCTATAACCACCCACTGTCAGAATCCAGTCTTGAGCGGTTGTACTGGTGTCAGACAGCCCACAGCCCTGCATTGTACATCCCAAAGAAAGTCCACAGGAAGTAGTAACAACACAGCAGTCTACAGGAAATCTGCATCACCCGGGGAGAGGAAGGTCTACAGATCAAGTGAAAACATACACAGTCCAAATCCAGACACCTACACAATGAAAGGAAGAATACGCTCTTGAGACCCAGACACTGAAAGAGAGGAATCTTAACTTGTCCATAACCGCAGAACACGGCCGTGCTCAACATCTCCAAATTCACAAAATGAAATGTAAGGTTAACATACTCTGTGCCAAATACCTGCATACTAAATACATTCTTATACTGTCAGCAATGCCATATACCAGCAAAACAAGTGCACGCTTAACCTCTTAATTTCCAGATGTCTTTATAAACTCTGCTAAAGTAAAAGTTATCAAAAGAATCCAAGATGGCTTCAGATATTCACATTTCACAGAGAAAAGGCAACTCATTAAAGACATCTGTAGAAAAAAAAAAAGGTTTAGACTAGGGAACGTGCACCGAAATTTCTGCCAAAAATCTAAACGTTCAACTGAACAAACTGAAGACAGAAGTTGATTGGTTACTATGGGCAACTGCTCCAGATTCTGACTGCTCCATGGTAAAAAATACAGATACACAAGTGTGAACAAAGATATAGGGGTGTAGTTATAAAATTTCATCAGAGAGAACAGCTCTGCGAACGTCTGAGTTTTAGATTCACATCATGACGACTAGATAGAGCCAGGGAGCATTGGACTTTTCCTGTTGCCCTCGGCTTCATCTAGTGACCATAATCCTCTATGAATCTAAAACTCAGATGTTCGCAGAGCTGTTCTCTATGGGAACATTTTAAAAATATAATCCTTCGTGTTGACTGCATCTCACAGGCAGTGCCTTCATCTGCTTTTGACAGCAGAAGGATGTCACAATCTTTGTTAAAATATTATCCAGGGTCAGCATCTGCTTCCTGAGAACCTGGCTCAGAGATGGCACAATCGTGGTGCCTGTTCACTTCTTGTCTGACACAGATCAGCCACTGTTGCAGCCTCCCACTTCCTTGACTTGCTATGGAAATTTCCCTTCAGGAGTCCCCCAAGACATAGAGGACCCGGTATGTACCTAACAGCCCCCAGATTGCACCTTTCTCTGCACCCACTTATGGGTGGACTGACCCTTGAATGGGGCTTCCTCAGAACAGCATCTAATCAGCTGCTATCATTTGCTTTGAACATTTTTCCAAAAAGGAGCACTAAACCTGAAGAAAAAATAGTGAGCAAGGTCTGCATACGTAGGGTTCTTCCCTAATTAATCTACCATTACAAAGGTGGTTTTCCCTCTATATGCACAGACACTATTCTATAGGGTCCCAGAACATATGTCCAAGCACACAAGAGCCAGTCCAACTTGCCCAGCTCATATTTTGTACAGTGAGGGCATCGCTGCATCCCCTCCCTCATAAGTGTACATTGCCCTAAGACAACTGTATAAAGAATTTTAGGGGCCATGCTGAAGGGTGAACAGTGAACATTTAACTCCTTCACTGGCAAACAGAAGTCGTGTGAACGAAACGGACGACTTTTTTCAGTGCAAGGAAACAAAAAGCTCCGATACACAATAGCACACCCTTTGTCAAAATCCCAAAGTATAAAAGACGAAGGATGTTCCCTAGTGCCAAATCACAGCTATTCCCTGACACGTACAAAGCCCACAAACTGTGAGAGTAACCCCTTAACGTGAATGCAGAGCAGGCTACAAGCTTGCACACAGAACACAGTCAGGGCTCTGCCTGCTAGTTCATGACCCCTTGTGGGATTAAACCCCCACCAGTGGCAGGTCCCCACATGCACATATAGAACGCACAGCAGACCCCTCCCTACCACACGGCAGAGCGACACCCCACCTTTTCTCTGATGTGTGCTTCCAAACCAATTAACCCCTTCGCCATGATAATCCCTGCTGAGACACAGCCGCCGGCTCTCATCATCACAGGAAATTATTATTGTGTACTTGTTATTAAAGGGAGCAAAACAGTCATTATCAGTGCAGATATATGGGCGTTTATTACTACGCAGCGCATCATGATCAACATTAATGTGATGTAACAGTTACATAGAGATGAATGTCTTGCTATGTATTATTATGTAATGCAGCCCAAGTTGTTATATATGTTGATTATACACATAGGTACATAACTTATAATTTCCCTCGCATATAAACAAGTGTTGGTCGGTACGGCAAGAACACACCACTGTGCACACTTATTCTTGAAAAGCAGAACTGAGACTTGGAAAGTCAAAACTGAACTACACAATCAGCTAAATACACAGCTGACATGTATGGAATCCATTAGCTGCCAAAGGGTCTGTAATTCAGTGCAACCTTTGCAGCTTGTTTAAAAAACGCTGGTCAAAACACAACAACGACAGACAATGCAATAGCACCCTAATGTGGCCATCTCTCTGCCCTCTCCTTCTCTCAGAATGTTCCCTGACATGTGTATACAGCAGTGCCTGACTGGCTCCTACTGCTGCTTCTCCCCCCTAGAGTACTCCAGAACAAAAATTCAAATACAGGATTTCTTTAGTAGCCAGCTTAATTGACAACAACTAGAGAAAACCCTCACAGGTTGGGCACCAGCTATAATGGAGCATTGGCTACCTGGCTCCTGGGATCTTTCCAGCCCTGGTTTAAATTAACACAAAGAAAAAGGACTCCCATCAAGTAATCTGTGAACCTCCAAAATTCCCTGTAGGTCCTTACTTGGGAGTCATGACACACAATCTGCACAACTGAACCATACAGATCTCTTCATCTTAAGTTGCTTTCACCAGGCAGGCAATGGTCACTGTCAACTGAACCAAAAACGGGTATTTCTGAACTGATTTTGTATTGTAGACATCCCCATTAGAATTCCCAGTTTAATTCAGTCTTTGGCATCCATTATAAAGCCAAACCTTGTTGTCACACTCCCATATATTCTGCATAATGAAAGCAAGTATGTCACATCCTCATCATGGCCATATGAATGAAGAGACACATCATTACTAGGAAATCTCAACACTGGAGGCTCAAGGAACATGAGAAACCAGCATGTGATTCAACTCAGCAGTACCCGTCCGAAACGAAAATATTCGTTTTGGATACTCCGAGTCGGCTTTTAATTTGATGATGAATGTTACATAACACAGAAACCTCTTTATCAGTGCGCAGACACTGAATTATTATGTATCGCAGGACCACAACTTCCACAGCCGGAATGGCTATTATCACAATATATCATTCTTCTAATACTGACGTATATGATATTAGCTTTTGCATGGAAAAATGGAAAATGCTTCTGCTATCTGAAAAGATGAATGGTTCTCTTTATCTAGCTGGCTGTCAGAATACCTCCATTAAATAATTTGTTTCACATTCTTGGTAAATCTGAACGTGTCTTATCAATGACAATTTCAGTCTAGCACAAGCTATCTCCTTGAATATAGTTTACACACGGTCTTAATAGTCTGCATTGAGACATCACAGCGCTGCCTCTTTGGTTGGCTTAGTCTCAGGGGCTTTTGGGTGCATTCTGATTTCCAAAGTCAAGGAAGGCCTGGACAATATCAAACAGCCAGGTAGCCAGAAAATAAGACCTGATACCTAACTTCCTAGTGTTATCACTGGAGGCCCTAAAAGAAACCTGTTATGACAGAAACATGTAGGCTGCCGTTTGCTGGCTTCTTCTTCTGAACATTCTAGCTGCATGGCTGCCATGCTGACCCTGTTGCTTCAATAGTTAATAACACAGATAAAAAAGGAGTTCTGACCTTACTGTTACTTTCTGAAAATCTTGAAGATCTGAAAACTTGTTTTAGGTCAGTTGCTCATAAAGTATTAAAGCCCCAGAACCAGCATTAGTGCAAGGCAAGTAGCGTTTTAGAAAGGAGGTTGGCAATGGCAGCCCCATATTTTTTTCATGACAGGATTACTTTAAAGGAATTTTTACCTTCAAAAGTCCAAAAAACTTTGAGGAAAGAAATATGGAAGCTGCAAGTGCTGATCTCTTTTAGTGCAGTCTATACAGCTGTCCTGATTTGGGCTTCACTTGTAAGCGAGTCGCGAACCAGAAAACATGCATGGAAGAAGGTGAAGTCTAAACTCCCACCCAGCACATAGTTTGATGTCAATGACCATCTAGGTAGTGAAGCAAGAATCGGGATGACACCGCTGGTGTTTGCACCTTCGACACCAACCTATTCTGGGTTTGCTTTGCCACGCAAGGCAAACAGGTTCGCTTCAATCATGCCGTACCCAACAGCACATATCCTTTCTTCACTCCTTCAAGGAGCATGTGAATTCCCTCTATGTGACAGTTGAGGCCAATCACCAAGCAACAGTGCTGACATATGAGAAGAGTCCATAGCCCTGGGTAAGGTTCAACATGAGCAACTCGTAGCTTGCACAGGGCAGGTTCTACTGTTCGGATAGGAGAGGGAAGGAAACTGTAAGAAGGCCTCCTTGGGCAAAGCACAGCTTCAACAAGTTAGCATTGGATAATTCTATTTAACAGATACCCTTCACATGTCGCTCAATCATGAATTCCTTCATAAAACTCTTGCGATCTGCTGTGGAAAGGAGGCGATGTACAAAACGATGACAACTGCCACCAACAGGAGCCAGTCTGTCCAATCCAGGAGTCAGCAGGAATTTTGTTACGGGACATTGACAACTATAGAAAAAAATCAAAAGGTGGGCACCAGCTGTAATTTTTTAGGATCATTGGTTACCTGGCTCCTGGGATTTGTCCAGCCCTGCTTCAATGAATGGGCCTGACAAACACTTTACACGCGTTTTTCAGGCGCTCCAATTTAAAAGTCTATGGGGCTAAAAATGCATGATTGTGCTCCTGTAATGAAAGTCATTCATAAAAACGTGTTAAAAAACCACCCGGCTACGCTAAGGTGCAAAAAGGACCTAAAGCAGGTTCTCCAGGGTGGCTATGAGAAGCAGAGTTCATGCACTAATACCTAAATTGACGCATTCAATGCTCCCCCAAGTTGTCACAATGCTTGCAGTTGCCTTGCCTTCCCTGCATGTCAGGATTCCAGTCTTGAAAACCGAATGCTTTTGAGGGCTTCCATGGCTGCCGTTTTGCCACGCTGGAAAACCTTTGCATAGCATACCAAGCATATTTAGGCCTCATTATCTCTTGCAAGAGTGCCCCGACACTTCCTAATTATTGCAAGCAGTGTTTGAAGTAATCACATCTCTTGAGAAATCAGTTGTTTGTGTGGATAACCAAAACCATCTTCCCATCCCTGAAAGAAATACATGCTGAAAGCTTGGATTCTACAAAACCCACCAGTCGCATGCAGGCCTGGATTTGACGACAGACAACATAGGTTGTCACTTCTACGAGTGTTTAAGAAGAAAGTTAGGACATTCAGGAGTTTGAGATTGCTCAACTCTGACAGCCTCCTGTTTATGTTGGATCTGGATCCCAACTATTTAATGCAGTTTGGTCCGTCACTAACTCCGTTTGCATCCACAAAATTCCTTAATTGCACTTGGGTATGGAGAAATGATTTGTAGCCTTCACTGCATGTACTACTGAAACTCAGAAATAAAATATATGCAAAGTTAACGTAACATAATATGGGGTGCACAATAGTGATATGGAATTCCGGAGCCAGATTGTCCACTCCAGGAGCCGGAAGGATTTACATTAGGAGCCAGCTCCACTGACACCAACTAGAGAAATCCTCAAAAGTTGGGCGTCAGCTGCTATTTTTAAGGAGCATTGGTGACCTGGTGTGTGGGATTTGTCCAGCCTTGGCCTAATGTTATGTAGTATTTAATCCTGACTAGAGTTCTTCTTTAAATACTCCCAGCCGTACACACATGCTTGTACCCACTATGTAATTTAGATTTAACCAATGCACATTCTTACAGTACAAAACTATTGTATGTGGCACATAAAAAAAATCCATCAAATGTACTTGCTCACGTATGGCATAGTTCATAGGTTATGTCATAGGACAGGTTTTGTAAACATTTACCACAATATGATCAAAGTCACAAACGTTCTGATCTTTATCACGAGCACAATCTTATCCAAGTTCTCTCATTAATGTAAGTGACAGCATTATAGGCCAAAATATCTGGTTGGACTAGGAAGAATTTTTATAGTTCCTCTGTCCTGATGGAGAGTCTGAACCCTTGATATGTGGCTGTTTAGAGGTAGTAATGTATAAATGCTCCCCCTACTTGCTAAGCTGGGGTGCACAATTTTGTACTTTCTGGCCATTATCTTGGACTATGTGTGACCTACGAGTGCACAACCATAACAGAATATGATTATGTACTCATGAGAACTATTTTTGCAAGGAACTACTAATGATACCCAGCAAACAATGCAGACTCTGCCACTGGGCTAATATCCCACTGCTATGTCACATTACCTTAATCCCATGAAATCTATTGCAGTCAGAATCCAGAGAGCATCTCACAGGGTCACTGGAAGTATACTTCCTGAAGTCTATGTTGGGCAGCTACCTCTCTCTGCTTCCCCTATGACCTTTCAAATTCAAACTTATAATCTAGATTGAAGCTGACTGGTGGCTGTAAGAATCATGTTGGTACTGTCGTTTTTTCAGGCATTGTGTATGTGGGAAACAGCAAAGAGCTGGCAGTGAGTTTGTTAACGGTGGCATAAAATGTTTCTAAGTTAACATTACCTCAGTTCAAACACATTGTGGACCCAAAATCCTAGCTCCAGTTAAGCAATACAGTTTAGTTACAGGCCTGTCCCCACACAGCCAACTGGACAAGGATGGAGCAGCAGGATGCTGATGAGGTCATTATTCTGCTCCCTTTGTGCTGCCCTCTTCCCATCAAATTCCCATTAGTCCCATTAAAAGACTGAGAGCACTAAGTAATCAAGTAGAGTGTAATTGTCTTTTGCATTAATCCCGGCAGTGGAGGAGATTACAGGGAACATTGTCAGTTACTTATACTAGCTATATTTAAAAAATGTTTAGGAGGCACTGTACAAATTGAAGAGTATCTAAGGCCAACCTTTGATATTTTCAAGTAAGGAAAGGTTGGCAGGCTGGGAACATTTATTGACAATGGTTAGCGGGGCAGGGAGATGGGAAACCCAACTTTTAAAGCTGTCACCAGAATAGGAGGTAAGGCAGGGGTGGACAACTTAATATGACATTCAGGAGCCAGTCTGTCCAATGCAGGGGGCACCAGGATTTTTTTTAAGTAGCCAGTTCTATTGACAACTAGAGAAAACTTCAAAAGTTAGGCACCAGCTGTCATTTTTAAGAAACATTGGTGACCTGGCTCTTGGGATTTTCCAGCCCTGAGGTAAAGGGGAATCTTCCAATGGGGGCACCTGTTCTGGTGACAACTGTCCCAAAAAATATCCCCTTGATGTTTAAAAGATTTCCTGTCACTTTCTATTGTCTCTCCGTGACAGGAAGGGAGGGGAAATCTCCCCAAAGGTAAAGGCTATATTGTCTGCATTCTTTCCCTATGCTGTAAAGCCGTCATTAAAGATGAGATTCTGAAGCTAAAAAAGGTGTGCCGACAACATATCCTTCATCAGTATCTGCAAGGAGTTTGCATGTTCTCCCTGTGCTTGCGTGGGTTTCCTTCGGGTACTCCGGCTTCCTCTCACTCCAAAGACATGCTGGAAGGTTAATTGGCTCCTCTCTAAGTTGGCCCTCTATATATGCATGTGAGATAGGGACCTTAGATTGTAAGCTCCTTGAGGGTAGGGACTGATGTGAATGTGAAACTATATAAAGTGCTGCGTAAATTGTCGGTGCTATATAAATGCCTGTAATAATAATACTAATAATACTAATAATACTAATAATAATAATATGCTGTGGCGCCATCCACTAGTTTTTCCAGTACCCAACTAAAAGGGGTACATTGCTATGGTGCATAAAGAAGATATAACCACAATGTCCTCAAATGGGCCACAGACAGAAAAAAAATAATATAATCCTAACCATTCCCAACTCAATTCAAAACCGATCCCAAAAAATTAGCTTTGGATATACTTATGGTTTCCTTTACAGGAAGGGTTTTAGTTTTGCTAGAAACGATTACATAACTATATGCAGCTTTTTTTTTAAAATAGAAATAAGTGGAATTCTTGCATAAAAGTGCCTACTGGTCCCTGGGCTGCAATAACTTGGCTACTGAACTGTATTTATTTGCATATCCACGCTGTGACCACTTTTTCCAGCTCTAACATTAGCCTAAATATATGTTTGAAAAGTAGAACTATCCGACTAGAAGACAGATTTTTGGGGGTGTTGAAGTCTTGCCGTAATTATCGAGTCTCTCATCACAGTCTTCCCGTAGACCCTGGCTCTCCCCTGATGCATCTCTGCTTACCCAATATGCCTCCCGCCTCCGTCAGGCTCCAATGTGTCGACAAGGGGTACATTTCCGTGTCACACACAGGCGTTCATTGTCCATACTTAGTCAGCCCACACAGAGACACCCAAGAGTACGGCCAATTATATTACACACACGCACAGCATTCTAAATAACAGCAATACCAAGACTTATTTAATGGGGAAAGAGCAAAGTGCAGTAACCCCTATAAAGCCGTCAGAAGCTCATTTCACATTCATACAACACTGTAAATAAATGATAAACAGATTCTTCCTTAGAATGCACCAACAGTAATGAGAATAAAACCACAGTAACCTACATAACCAAAATAGAGCCTTTCATAAGCTAAATATATTAAGTAACAATTGTTCCTCTATTTAATCCAATAATGAGAATGTTCCTGTTTTTTTTACTTCTATCTATAAAACTAAATAATTATCTCGGGAAATAATTGTATAATTAAAAACAATCAGATTATGTGCATAATTAGTATAGACATCTAAAATCCTAATTTGCAGGACTTCGTAATATGCAGTGAATATGAACGATGGTGAGCATCTGCGGCTAGTCCTCCACATGACCCAATGATGAATCCCCAACTAAACATCAAATGCGCAAAAACAGAATAGGCATTGCAGCTCGTAGCATTCGTCATATTATAAAGATGGAGAATGTTCTGAGCAGCTGCTGTGGAGGTACCCGTGCATGCTCGTTTTCGGCCATGCCCGCAGTAGCCGTGTATGTCCATAGACACACACAGCCCTGCGGCAGGCAAAGCCCCTCCTCTCCGCCCAGCAGTTTGACTGACGGCAGAAGGAGCCTATGACTCCTCTGCCCACAGTATCCTCCCTCGCAACCAGAAAGTTCGGGGTGGAGGATCGCTTCGGGGACCGGCAGCGGTGACAGATAAGTGTGGGGGGGGACGGAGGAGTTGAAGCGTACTGGATGTTTTTTTTACCTTAATGCAGAGAATTCCTTTAGTAATACTTTAACTATGAAGAAGGATCTGAAAGCCATTTAGAAAATTAGAGGTGGACAGTACATTTGCCATTTAATAAATGGCCCCCCCAAGTACAAAATAAATACAGCTGGTATATAAAACGTTGTTATTGTAGAAATGTATGCCACCCTACACCAGCCATACCCCAGTATTTGTCATAGAGAGAAGCTGTAGACAGTACAAGTTTTGATTTAAAGAAGAACTCTACCCTGGCAGTGGGGCTACCCTCTCACTATAAGGGGTAAGAGCTCGGTTTTTTTTGTCTAAGGGGCTGAAATAAAGCTGTTACTCCCTGATCCTTGGGTCACCACTCTCCGCTCTCCCAAAGAGAAATGGAATTTCGAACTAAACAAAATTGATGTTGGAATGTTTTTATTGATTCTCTAGTCGTTGATGAGGTGAAATCAATGATCAATTTTGACCGCAATGATGAAAAAATTTAAAAGGAACACGGTTTAAAATTTGTCTCGATCAAATGAAATTCTAACATTTCATGTGGTTTTCGTTTGGGGACTCCATTTATTCCAAAATCAAATGTCAAATGGAAATAAAAATCAAATGAAATTTCGAACAACAATTACTGAGTCTCTGATGGCATTAACAAACGTTCCAATGGGATTTTCCGTTCGAATGTTCATTTGAAAATGTACTAAATGTATCCCCTACTTTAGATGTGATGATGTCAATGGTTCTTAGACTGCCAGAGTCTAGGGAAGAAGAGGCTGCCGGGACCGGTCTAGCAGCCCAGAGGAAGCCAGGATCAGCTGAGTATAATTGCTTTATGTGAGCCCTCTAGATAAAATGAGCACTTAGTCCTTGCAGTGCAGGGCTAGCCCCACTGCAAGGGTACATTTGTAAAATTCCCGGAGTTCTTCTTCAAGCTGGCCATACACATCATAATTCTTCTCATTCACTTGATTCCCTCATCCATGCTAAAGAGTGCAGATGGAGGAAACTCCCCGGCCGGCTTTTGTATTCCGGCTACCAAACACTACAGTCACTGCTTGGCTGACAAGGTTTCACCACCCAACCCATTCGACAAAAGTTGAAAATAATCAACTTCACATTCCTGCACAAGTCCAATCATCATTAGTTCTCTTAAATTATATTTCATATAAATTTTATATATCATTTGTGCGTACTATTATTATGGTTCCCATCGATACTCACTGGAATTATTCCTGTTTATATGCCTACACCACGTGTTAAACTCAAGGCCCAGTGGCCGAATCCGGCCCACCAGGCCATTTCCTAGACTTCTACCTTCAGATCTAGGTATTAAGTTATTACTACAACCAGTGATAATCGAATGCAGAGGCAATTATGATAAAGATTAGATACATTTATATAGTCTTACAGATACCTTTGAGGGCAACCATGTTGATGCGGCCCACAATTAAATAAGAGTTTGACACCCCTGGCCTACATCTGTATTTATCTGTATTCTCAGCATACCTTTTGCCTATAATCCATTTCCTTTGGATACTTCTGTTGTTAAATTTCTTACATATTCTTAATAAAATATTGAACGAGAAAAACATTTTTTTTAAATATATTATTTTAGTTTGGATAGCGTAGGGAATAGTTAAAACCCATGTCAGTTTTTGGGGTTTATCTGTCGCTTGTGTCCCATTGGGCAGATTTCCCTTTAACTCCTCTCCAACAGACAAAACAGGAAGCAAGAGAAAATCTCTCCGAAGTAAGGGGAATCTTCTTTTGGACAGCTGTCACAACAACAAGCGTCTCCATTGGAACACTTCCCCTCTATTGCTGTTCTGGTGACAACCCAAAATGTCGATTTTCCCTCACTTTCAGTAGTGGTGACAAGGGTTACTGAGATCAATTGAGAGGCTGACTCTTCCCAATGGGGACACTGACAAAAATCTGACAGGGCTTCTAACCCTTTCTTAATCTATTAAAAATAATAAAAAATGGTTTTAGCTTTAGATGCACTTTACAATTAAATTAATTATTATTACACACAGACTCATTACAGCAATATGCAAAGTGCTGCTGCAGTGTCATTGTCCTGGCTAGTCTATACTGATAGAAGGTATTGATTAACCCTTATTAAAAGAATGTCATTGTTCTTTGCACTTTGTCTTATCAAGTGCAAAAATAATCAAAACTCACTCACTCACAAAAAAAAAAGGATTTAATCTACTAATAAATCAAAAAGTGGGTTAATAGGTCGACGGGCTTGCACTTTTTGCACTAGAAGTGTCAGCACCCCTCCCTTACTGAGGGTGTGGGCCTTGGCACGGCGGCTTCTGCTCAGAGCTGGCCCACGCTGGAGATGCACATGGCCGGCTGTCAGATCAGCTGGCAGAAGATCAGCACCTGGTCACATGACCTGGCACTGGCGCCTGCTCCACCCTTGTGACATCACGGAACGGAATATCCCTCTCATTAACCCATGTAGCACAATATAATGTTGCAGGGAATCGCTGCAGCACATTAGGTGAGTAGTGAGCCTGGAGTCACAAAAACAGCACATCAGAATTACGTTGAATATCTGCAGAGGAGAATGAACATGCAGAGATACACATGAAGTATCTACCGATAAGGAATACGCAGTATTGTATCAAAACAATGGGCATGGAATCACTCCATACCGACAGAATTCTCTGTACAGCGACCTATCAGCTAGCTGCGGCACTACTAACAAGTGTGTAATGGGTATGGCAAGCAAGTGGCTAGCTCTCAAGACTTGTAGCACTGGAGTCCTGGGTTCATTTCTCATCATGAACACTATATAGTGGTATGGTATGGAGGCTGTATGCTCACCCTGTACTTTTGTGCGTTATACCAGATACATGTTACCAAAAAATATACATAAACCAGTCACAAGGTGACAAACAACCAAAGGACTGCGACAGGTAACTGATATCAAACCCGGTACCAGCTGTTGAGTTAACGGGTAGGCTAGTTTAGTGCGTTGGCCAGATTGTAACCCATACCTTGCGTCCACCGCTCATACAATTGTTTACATGCGAATAGAGCTTCTGAGCAGCCCTGGATGCAGACCGCTTGCTCCCAGGGCTGGCATTTCTGGACGCTATAGCACAGGCTGCTGCTGAGTCCAGATGGGGAGTGTAGCTGCACCTGAATGCTGCACTCTAGCAGCCCATCTAAAGGAACCCCTTATGGGCTCTCATCACTGGAGTCTCCCAGAGACCTAAAGCACAGTTTTTCTAGTTTTGGATAGAGTGGGGAAGGATTTGAACTTCTGTAAGGGTCTTATTGCTGCCCATGCCCCCACTATACAAGAACTCTGAAGATGACAGTTTATGGATGTGGACACTGAAAAGGTGATTTTCTTTACTGAGTAGCGGTATAAACTATATCTATAACTAAAACTTTATTTATAGCTTTGAATAGAGTGGGGGGGGATACTAAGGAGATATAGTCCTACTGGCCACTGTTGCCAGGAGGAAACAATGTGCCTTGCGATCCGGCGCGGGCGATCGCATTGTGGCCGCAAAGCAGGGCTACGGTGCCATTCACTTCAATGGCAGGCCACACCCCCTCCAGCCCAGCAAAAAAGTGAGCCAGCCACAATGCGATGCAGTGCGTTCTGGCCGGAATGCACTGCATATGGTGTGAACAAACTCTGACCCTCAAGGGCAATCCAAAGGTTTATAGCGGTCACAAAACAGGAGAACACAGGAATTATTACTTTGGGGAGACCTGTTCCATGACCACTGTCATAGTTGGTATGCCCCCTCACTTACTTACTTTACTTCCTGTTCTGTCTCCAGACAGGAAGTACAGGGATATCTTACAGATGGTGATACTGACTCCAATGAAGAAAGAGATGGAGGTGGGATGTGTTAGATCCAGTCAGCTGTTGGAGGCTGCTCTTAAAAAATGTAAATCCTGTAAAACAATATAGCAGCTTCCCCTCTGATCTAAAACAAGCCCTTAGGAAGGGGATGGGGGTGTTTTTTTGACCCCTGAAACGTGTTGGCTCTATCAAAACCTTTTACTCCCTTTAGAAAAAAAAATCGCCTGGACGATCAACTTCCGGTGCAGCAGTTCAATCTAAAGCCACACGGTACGAGTTTTGGCCGGTTCTTCATGAACTTTCCAAAATTCGCACAGTGGGTGTCGGCACCCTTCCACCCGGCATCCCTCAACCAGGTGATTGGAGGAGCTGGTTGGAACATTCTCGGCCGAATGGAGCTATGGAGAAAGCAGCTAATTTGGCTGGGGCCGGTCAGAATACAATGCAAACAACGGGGAATTTGTTCATCAACGATCGTAAGCGTTGACGGTGGAATCCGTTATATTTTCTTCGTTCAGCCTGCAGGTTCAAAGAAGAAAAAATAAGCACGTACTCCCAGCTTTAGATTTTCTCACTTACAAAGGTAACAGTGGACATCTTTTGGCTCGGAGAAGCTGCCAGCTCAGAATCCAGATACCCAGAGCAAATGCTACTACCACTGCTATAGGTAATATGATAATCCTAAGGTCCCAGCACTATTCTTCTGTTTAAAAAATGATAGCTGGCATCCAACTTTCAGAGGGTTTACTCTAGTCAATGGCGCTAACTCATAAATCAAATCCTGCAGGCTCCTGAATTGGACAGACTGGCTCCTGAATTCCATATTAATTTGCCCACCCCTGCTCAACAAAAGCAGCAGATAAAGAGAAACCGGCCCATATCACAACACTAAATGAACTCATCATATGTTTTCTCTACCCCTCCGGCAATGTTTGACTGTTCTGCATGAGAAGCGGAACACTCGTTGTCTTTTCTATGGGGTGAAAGGAACAGTCGTTCATCTATCACAAAGACTTTCCAGCATGCTGACAAACCTCTGCACAAACACAAAAGTTTCTCAAGTTAGCACATGCTTTTGTCACTAGCATAATACACGAGTAATCTAAGATTTTATTTTCTTGGGCAGCCTAGAAAAATGATGGCCGTAAGCCGATTGGCTGCTAATGATAACATACCTCCCCGTCCCTTTCCCCCCGGGCTTCATAAACCAGCCTTACTGGGCCATTCATAAGGCGATACATATAGAATGGTGTAATACTATTCACTAGAGCAGGAGTGCTTGTACAAACAGGTTTACTGCAAAACAGCATAAAAGCATTCAGCATTCCATTTTCTCAACTAAAAACCATCTATCATAAAGCGGGGATTTATGAAGCACCGAACAAGTCTGAACGTTTCACTTATTACAAGAAGGTGGCACAGGACCAAAAATATCAAATCATCTATAATCATACAACACAACTGCAAGGCAGGCATGTATTCAAATTCACAAAAGTACATTGTATTGCCTTTATCCACGGGGTAATAAAAACACTGCTCGCTGCTGCTTCATTGAAGAACTTCACTTAAATGTATTTAATGTTTTTTTCGTCGGGTATACACCTTGTGTTGTTACTGAAGCGTTTACCTTCATACATATGACTTTCATATTCTTAAAACTCTTGTTCTTTTATATTTGTGTTATCATATTAAATACAGAGATTTGTGCATTAGCCACTAGAGGGAGCCCTGTATGTTGTCGTAATCTCTCAGCCCCCATGCTTAACTGTGAAAATATATGTCCAGCCAAAGCTTTTGCTTTGAATAGAGAGGGGCAGGGTTTATATTGCTAGAAAAAGTTACATCCACCTCTTGTTTTACTAGATGAGGGTAAATCTCCAACAGCAACACAGAGAGTTGCATATTTTTCTTCACTTCCTGTCTGGGGAAACATTGTCGGCAGGCCAGGAAAAGATCATGCTGATCTCTTTTACAACTTTAAAATGAATAAATAATAAAGCATTCCCATAAAGTGTACCTGCAATTAAGAAAAACCCCCATCAAACTAAAGGACTGTCATTTCCCACTATGTAAAAAGATAGGTTCTCTTGTAAAAAAAAAAAAAGATTAAACTCCACCCACTGATACCTCCTTCTCACCCCTCCATTGTGTCCTAAGCCCATGCAAGCTCCATTTTGGATATTGCCAGAGCTTACACAAGGTTAACTGCTGATCAGGTGACAGTCTGGGCGTGGCAATTGTCTACACACGCTTGAGACGTGTATCCTGGGAGAAGGCCTTATGCTTCTCCATAGCTAGAAGGAACAAGTATTTACCAAAGGCTTGGACAGAGCTGTGAGGGCTACACACAGAAGGCAAGTATGTTTTCCTTAAATAGTCCTAAATGATCAAAGTATAATGAATGTTAACTAAATATCAGACTGTTGTACACATGATTGAGGCAGCACCTTGACCTTTATAAAATGCCGGTTTTGAACCCGCCAGCTTGTGGCACTCTCAGCCAGCCAGGTAGCATGTCCAAGATCTAGGTTTCCTCACCCCCCTCCTGCCCTTGACATGGACTAGGAAGATGAGGTGGCATGGTCTACAGTGCGCTGTATTTTCTTTTTCGCCATTGACCCTAGCCTCACTGTATTCTCAAGTGCACCCTAGGAATGGAAGGTGTTGAGGAGACCAGTACAGCTGCCTAGTTGTTAAGGATGAGAAAGAATAGGCCAGCCAGCCATTTCTAAAATGGCTGTTGCACTACAGTATAAAGGACATAAAGCAGCTCAAACAACCCTGCAGTACTACAGTAGTGATAATCTGGCAGTTATAAAAGAGTGTGTAAATACAGCTTTTTTTTTTTACATTTTACATATGGTGAGGGATCAGAAACCCTAGCAGGCTTTTATCCCCACTAAAGAGATCCCCTCTCTATTTGTCCTGGTGACCACTATTACTAGGACTAAAAGCCAGGGGAAATAGAACATTTTGAGTAGCCACCAGTATGTGAAAAGAGAGACATTCAATAGGGACACTTGTTTAGTAACAACTGTCTAAAGGAAGATTTCCCTTCTTCTGGAGAGATTTCCTCTTTACCTGTTGTGTATACGGGAAAGGAAGTGAATGCAAGTCTCCCCATGAGGCATAGATGGAAAAAAATGAGATGTTAACCCTCCCCTACTCTATCAAAAATTTAAAAGAAAAGGTTAAGTCTTTAAATATACTTGAATTATTTCTCTAGATCAGACCCTGAACAAAATGGCATTAAGTAGTTTTCTTATACAGAATTATTGGGTAGGAAGTAAGCTGTATGCCTAAAAATATCACCCTCCATACTTCTGTTCTGATCCTCTCCTGAACTTTTAGCCAAGACGATCTTTAAAACATATTTAAACAAGCCAGTTCATGAAAATGATGCAGATTACAGCCCCTTTATGTTTTTCATAGAGAAAGTGTTGTCCCTCAGAGACATATATTTACCTCAAAAGATTAGCGCCGAATAATTACACCAAAGACAAAAATATAATGACTGACACACTCTAGCTATCTTCTTATAAAAGATGATGCCCAAGGCAGTGAACATTTGAAAAATAAACCTCCTTAAGTCCCCCCACCCTTTGGCAGCCGCTCAAGGTTTCCCACTGAGACACCAAGCTACAGCTGTCAAAACCTGTTTGCTTGGAGGGCCAACTTCCCCTACCTGCGGGGAGAAAAACCTGGCCCGTACACACCACTATGGAAATCCCGCAGTCCATCAGCTAGCTAGATTTGTCAGTGCAGGTAGAGACACACTGAGGTCACACGTAGAAGTAACTGACACATGTGATGTGATGCTGAGGTGTGGAGTACAGGAAATGGCGTCAGCCTTGGAGACCACACTTCTCATCTACACTAGCTGCACAGCTAAATCTGGTGTGACTCTTTCCCACAGCTTATACAGCTCTGTGAACCTTATCCATTGCTGATCTCCTTCTGAAAATGCTGGCTGCCCGGTTCCTATGCTGATGCACCGGCTTCACTACTAGAACAAGTATGCAGATCAGGAAAGTGAGAGTCCTTTCAAAATTCTTTATCTGCATTCTTGCTCCAAGTCTGTAACTCAATGTTTACAGAAGGGTTACAACCTTTGTTCAATTGCTGCATCTCAACTGAAAAGTTTTACCCTCACTTCCTGTTCCAGTAGCAGGCTGTCAAAGGAACAGGAAGTGATGGAATATTTCTGAAATTAGGACAGAGGCAGCAGCAAAGGCACATTTATTTAGTATGGTGATAAAGGATAACAGGTCTCAGTTTTTAAAGTCTCACAGTCTTCCTGTCTTAGTGACACCCACATCCTTTCATTTCTTGTCTTGGTATCAGCCAGGACAGGAAGTGAGAGCAGATCTCTCAATGATGAAAACATGACAGACGTTCTGACTTCTACCAATTTTAAACCTAACTAAAAAGGTTGGTGTGGGGTTTTTACGTGAGTTCATGTACAGAGAATTCCCTACAGTATACAGACATGGGTACATACAAGAAGTGCCGGTTGTAGCTTTGGCAGAGTGGGGGATTTGAATCCACCCAGAAAAACCCATCCTAGGTGGAGCTTGACCTTAAACACGACCCCCCGCCAAAAAACAAATTAATTGTGACAGGTACACTTTAAAAAAAATAATAGCCTTCATATCTGCACTATTTATAAACGGGTCTGACCCCCAGCAAGCTAAACACTAACAAATAAAACAGCAGCCGAGTGTATAAAGACATAACCGATTTATAATGTGTGTCATGAAAGGCTGGCAAGAGTTACGGTGGTGCAATGGCTTTACATATAATGTATACTGGCACACAAGCACATTTCTTTGTGAACATCTTCCCCGGGGGGACATGGCTGACAGTGGAGGAGGGGGGGTTGTTGTTGTCTACACATCTATAGGACATATCCAAGGTGCCCTTATCTTCCTGTTCAACATCCTCTTTACAAATTGCCTAGCTGGAAGGAAGCAGCATGTTAAGGGACATCACAATATAACATTATTTATCTTGGCTCTGGAACATCTGGCCACTTATGTTTAAAGAGCCATAACCTATAGCAACAGTCAGTCCAGTCTATGGGTCAGTGGGCAAATCTAAGGAGACACAGACCAACATAAGGAGAGGTTCACATACCGTATTAGGTAGCAGCTACCATTTTTAGGTGCTCATTCAACAAATGTGTTCCTGGTTAACGTGAATCTGTCACTTTGCCCATTCGATAGCCTGACCCCGTTTCAGCTGATACCTTCTAGAGTAGAAAGCACTTTGTAAGAACTGCATCGGTATGTGTTGGCAGCTTACCCAGTGCCAATGCCCTTCTCCCTGCCCCCTTGTGACAGTAGCCAATTTGCTCAGATGCCAAAGTGATGCCAAGCACTGCAATTTGGGAGGAAGAAAAGGAAGTCACAAGCTATCCCATACCTGGAAGAACCGGCTATTTCCAAGGGCTACTGAAGGTAAGCAGAGTGGAGTGGTGGGAGAGTGTGAAGGAGAGTATAAAGAGTATAAATGGGTTATGGGTGTCTTATCAAGAAAACTTGCTCCTTTAGCCTGAACAATAGTTTTCTATCTACACTAGTGGTGACTGGCATTCACATGCAGTTGCGAAACGCATTGAAGACTGGGCAGTTGATGAGATTCTAGATGTAACTATGTTTTTGAATCATGTTGATTTTAAATTAATTATCTTTTTTGAATATAACTACTGGTGTCTGATGGACATGATCTATGATTTGCACATCTTAAAAGCACCATGTTTTTCACTGCTTTGCTCTCTTGATGTCCTTCAATTGTTGAAAAACACCCATCAGTGCTTATGGTGTGAACATGCCCCTAAGCTCAAAGGGATTGTGCTGTTGTGCCGTCAACACATGCTTCATTCTTGAACATATTAGATCAATGATCAGGCACTTGTTAAAAAACCTAAAGTTTACTTCAGAATAAAACTGCATGCACAATTTTTTGAAATTGCACTGCACTGGGGCACGTGGCACCGTCCGTTACAGTGCGGGTGATCACACTGTGGGTGTGAGGCGTTTTTGGGGTGCCATTGAAATGAATGGCACTGCAACACACCACCCGCAGCAGACTTCGTCAGGCCGAAACCGAAAATGACTTTTCCCACCTTTTAGCATTTGTTTTTAAAATAATTGTATTGTAAGCACTCGGCGCCCGAATAGCTTCAGCCAGGGAATGACAGCTGCCAGTAGCAACATTTGGCAGACGGAAGCTGAATGTAAATACAGCAGGCAGTGGGCGGGTCCAATAGCCAGCCTGCTATTGGCCATTTCAAATTGCAATAGCCAATAGCAGGCTGGCTATTGCACCCGCCCACTGCTTCCTGTGCTCTCCTCCCAGCGTGGAGAAGAGAGCTAGGGGATCCAACCAACTAATCGATAGAGAATAGTTGACAACTATTCTCAGTATCGATCAACTGGTTGTTTGCAGCCCTAGTATAGATGATGATTTACGAGATCTTAGACCACTGCAAAACGAGGGGGAGAGATGTTCTAAGACGACGCTAGCTAGGATCTTAGGGTGAGTAACTTTTTTTAACCTACAGACACGAGCACTTAACCCTTGCAGTGCTGGGAGTAGCACCACTGCAAGGGTTAATAAAGAAAGTTTCCTGGCGTTCCTCTTTAAGACCCATCATCAATCACTGTTTGGGTATTCCGAATGCAGATGGTGGCTGTCAGAATACAAGAGCCAGCAAGGGAGATTCCCCCATCCATGCTGTTTAGTGCGGATGGTGGAATTGAGCATTTCTGTACAGTGTACGGCTACATTATCAGTCAGCAAATGTTTTCTCTTGTTGTAGGGAGCAAAAATGATTTCATGACATTAATATGTAATACTAACACGTGCAGTCTTATTTAATTATGTCAACGCACAATGCAGAAAGCAATTCCATACAAGCCTTCATTTCTTTGTTGTAACCGCTCTACACTAATGGCTGGTGAAATTCGATTGGTTGTCATTGGATACATCACTTCATTATTGCTGTTGTACGGTCTTTTCCTCATTCAGAAATGCTGGTCTAATCCACTCACGTCTTAGATTCCATACCTGTATAATGATGCTTTGATAATAACTATAGTTCTAGTAAAGCCAGCATATTTGAACTTGAGCTGTCTCTTATATTCAGGGGAGGCACGGAGCCTCATTGGTATGTGAACAAATAAAAAGGCTCGCTCCCTCTAGTGATATGACAGTATTGGCTCAGCCAGGCACAATGCAATCTTCTGCTTGGCAACACTCCATTATTCCACTTTCCTGCTGTACTTGTCTATACAGCCCTGCAGAAAGCCAAAGATCAAACTGCAGTGCGGCTGATATTACACTTCTGTTTGGGATTTTATTTTTTATCTTTGACCCATCGGCTACAATGTACATGTAAGTACAGGTGTTACTTCATCATATTCAAAGCATATACAGGTTTGCAGGACTCTGCGCTTTGCAGAAGCCCAAGCCAGCCAATTAGCTTCTAGTATTCTTACTTCTCTAAACTGTAGATGGTAACATCTGATTGCTTGATTTGGGTTATTGCACTTTGCCCATACTCAAAGCTCTTTACACCGCATAACATGATCAACCCCAAATCATTTGCTAAATGAACTTTAATGGCATCAAACTAAATGCTAACAATTACACAACACATACAAAGTAAAGCTGGCCATGCACTGATCGAATTTTGGCTGATTAGGCTGGAATGGAGCTATGGGTGGCCCTGCCAGCACCATCTGCTTCAACAAAAGTTTATTATTGGATTGACTTTTGTCGGAAGAGCTGGGTGGAAAAATCGGCCGAACAGTGACCGCAGCCAATGAGATGCAGTCTATGTTAGGTTATTCTGACAGCCTCGAGCACCGGCTGTCAGAATACCATAGCTGGCAGGGCAGATTCCTCCATCCATCCTTTTTAGCACGGATGGGGGAATCGAGTGAAAACCACTAATGTGTATGGCCAGATTTAGTCTAGCCTACAATAAAAGCCACTGCATAGTATCAGAGCATACTCTAAGATTGTCAACTTACTCACCGGAGCCCCCATCCTTTAAATAGACACTTTCTGAAACTATAGGACTAGGGCACCTGGTGATTGCTGAGCCCAATTCAAGCCATAAGTCATTTTATTTTGTAATTGACTGGGTAAGAGTTAGAATGCTGTCAAGTTTTTATTGCTGTCAGTCTCCTCATGTCAGTCCTCTCCTTCTGTCCTCAGAAAGCCCCCCCCCAAAAAAATCTTACAGATGTTCTAAAAGGTGGCCATACACTCTACAACCATCGCAAGACCTTAGTCATGCGATGGTTGTAAAGTGATTAAAAAAACGTACGATCTGCCCATCTTGGACAGGCAGATCGTACTCTCGATCATCGCAAGCCCGCCCCCCTGAGGTGCGGGCTTCCGATGACCGCAATGCTGAACGGGCAATGTGCGCGTGCGCACACCGGCCCGTTCGGCATTTGTCTCCCGAGCACCATTCAAACCAGCTGAAAATCGTTCGATTTTCGGATGGTTTTCTAGCGTGCTCCTTAGACAAAAGACGTGCGACCGTACAGTAGAAACGGTCGCACTTCTCCGTTCACACTGCTCGATTCTCGTACGATCGCGGGATTTCCCGCGATTCTCGTACGAGAATCGAGCAGTGTATGGGCACCTTAACCCCTCCTCATTCTACTAAAGACAGAAAAGTGCGTTTGGGTTGCTGGCCCTGGATCTGAGAAATGTGTGTGTGCGTCTATCTGCAATGATCATACCTGGACGCAGAACTGTTTGTGTCCAGGTGCAATCATCTGCAGGTAATCACAGCATGTGCGAGTGGGGGCAGCCGTCATTGTATTGTACAGCACCTCCATCCCCTAAGCTGTTCTCATGAGTCTCATGGAAGAATTTGTGAGACTCATGCGATCTACCCTTTTCACTAGTTTGAATGGGGCCTTAGAACATTGCATTGTAATAATATAAACGGTAGTTCCTTTTCAACAATCCAATAAACACTGTGTGGCCAGATTATTATGACCACCTGACGTTTGTAGGCTAATTAGCTATAATTTTGCGCTGAAGTTGCTGGAGGGCCAGACCATTATAAATAAGGAAGCAGGTTGTTTACCGCGACAGTAGAAGTGATTTTTCTCTGAAGATTTGGGTAAACAATGCGATTTAACAGCCTTTGAACGTGGGATGATTGTTGGCGCTCAGAGCCATGGGGCGAGTATCAGCAAAACAGCAGAATTTGTTAAATGTTCAAGAACAGCTGTTATTAAAGTGTTTAAAGACCGGACTGTCAGCCGAAAATCTGGGTCTGAATGTGCGAATTGTGGCCGTCAGCTACTAGTCAATGTTAGAGCAGAACGGAGAGTGGCAAGACTGGTACTAGACAACAGAAGGGCAACAGTGCATCAAATACTGCAGATCTTAATCGGGGATCCTCTCAAATGATCTCTGAACGCACTGTTTGCCGTACACTGCATCGTATGGGATATGGAATCCGAAGGCCTGTTCCAACACCTTTGCTGTCTGCAGTTAACAAGATAAAACGTCTCCAATTCGTACAGGAACACAAGGCTTGGACAGTCGAGCATTGGAAAAAAGTCATGTGGTCCGATGAATCACGTTTCCAGTTGCATCATGCAGATGGCAGAGTGAGAATTTGGCGGGAACAGCATGAAAGCATGCACCCCACATGCATGAGTACAACCTTTGAACCTGGTGGGGGCTGTGTTATGGTTTGGGGCATGTTTTCCTGGCATGATTTGGGCCTTTTAATTCGTGTGGAACAACGTCTGAATAGCACAACATACCAAAGTATCGTTGCTGATCAAGTTCATCCTATCATGTTGATGGCGTATCCCTATGGAGATGGCTTCTTCCAACAAGACAATGTGCCATGCCACGGTGCTCGTATTGTGCAGGAGTGGTTTCAAGAACATGAGGGAGACTTTACCTTGCTTAGGTGGCCCCCACAATCACCAGATCTCAATCCAATTGAGCATTTGTGGGACGAAGTTGAAAGAGCCATCAGGCAGCTGGTTCCACAACCATCAAATCTCACAGAACTGGACAGTGCTATTCATCAGGCATGGTGTCAGATTCCTCGCATCATCTTTCAACATCTCGTGGAGTCAATGCCAAGAAGAATCGCCGCAGTATTGAAGGCATAAGGTGGCCCAACGAAGTACTGATGGGGTGGTCATAATAATCTGGCCACTCAGTGTAAGTCTACATGAAAAAGCTCCTTTCATATTGTGAGTGCTGCCTAACTGCTGACCATCTCTTTCAACGACTTCCTTGATTCCCTGCGTGCTTGTAGCTTCTCCTGTGCTCATTTCTTTGGTTTACTTTCATTTTCTAAGCACTACATATCCCATGACACTTTGCTGCCTGCAAGCAGTGATGATGTCACATGTAAAGCGTTTCCTCTTCTGACTGTACCTCCTGACACTCCTCTTTAGCACCTTTGTAGTTTCAAAGGCAGACTCTGTGAAATGAGTGACAGCAGTGCACATTCACAGGGCATGGTAAATATGTGTCGCTGCATTCAAGGAAATAAATGTGTGGGATTCTTAAAAATGTTCAAACTTCAAGATTGTTTAGATTAAGGAGTAGGCTAATACTCAACCACTATCCCTGGATGCATCCATCGTGTCCGGGGATAGTGATCTCTTCCTAACTGCATGAAATCGTATCGCATACAAACTGACAAAAAGACAGCTTCCGCTTGCAAAAAAGCAGATTTGGGATTCCTGCTGCAGGAAATCGTAAGTTCCTGATGGAGGAATCCCTAAGGGCTTGTTCACACCGAATGCGGTGCGGTCCAGAGCGGTAGCTGCTGGAACGCACCCCAATCCCTCACAAAACTTCCCCCTGCGTTCTGGGGCGTGGATACATAACACAAGCAAAGTTTTGCCACGCGTCCAATTTTGTGAGGGATTGCGGTGTGTTCTAGCAGCTACCGCTCTGGAGCGCACCGCATTCTGTGGCGTGAATGAGGGCTAAGGACGAATTCACAAAATCAGGACCTCTGTGCCGACACCCCTCCTCAGCATATAATTCCTTCTGGATTTAGGCTGTGTTATTGCTCACTGAATCAGAGAACCTCCTTACTTACCACCATTATTTTTCCTGCATGTTGGTAGGCACACAGCAAACAGCAAGGCCAGCATACCAAAAAGCTGGTATGCTGGCCTTGATTCATTTGATAGCTTTCTCTCAGTTGACTTCAAGCCTGCAGATAACAATAAACACACAAGTCCCTGATATGTAATTTATCTTATAGCTCATTACAACTACATTTCCCTAACAACATAAATGTTACAAATTAGCAGTTCTGTCATTGTTGTGCTGTGTAAAAGCAAAAATCCCCTTCAAGAATATACGCAAACCTTCTGTCAATGTAAAGCAAAGTCAGCAGATGATCATTATGTTAGATAAAGATTAGCCATAAAGGGCTGATACTTCCTGTTAAAGTGCCCATAGATATCAGATGTCTCTTGTTCGTTAGGCAATGACTCAGCCAACATCAAATCCTGCATATGTCTGACATATACATAGTCTATAGGGCCTCTCTTGCCCCAGGAGTTGCTGTGTACTTACAATGGAGTATCGGCTAGAAAACCACCAAAAACGACTTCCACAATAAAGTGCATAGAGACACATAAAACAACATAATACAGTTTACTGCTTCATAGGTTGTTTCATTTGTTTTCTTTTACCATTTTCACCTGGTAATCCTGCAAATAACACATCTCTTGTCCAGGGTGGCTACACTTACAACACTATCCATGGAGGAAGCCGTGGTTCCCACTCTGACTGGACTAGAAACATGCCTGCCTTTCTTCATCTCCATTACATGGGGGATGAGGGCATTAGTAGTTTACAGAAGATAACATTTTCTTTTTTTCTTTCAGCTCACAAGAAGTGATACACATTTCTGGTAAGATCGACAGGTATTTTCTGTACCTGCTGAAACATTAAAACGAATGCAGTCACCACATCCAAAGACTGGCAAGCTGCAATATAATACAATTTTTGTTTTTTTGGGTTTAGTTCACCTTTAACCCCTTCATGACCAGTGATGTACAGTGTATGTCGCTGGCATCGGGGCCGGTGAACGGGCGGGCCCCCGCCGACACCCCCACCGTTGCACCTCCCAATGGCCCGGGACCAGCTTCCCTGGTATCGGGGGGAAAGCTGGAGAGGAGATCAGCGAATTTCCATTCGTCGATCCCCTCCCAGTACTATGGGATTGGGAGCGATGCAGATTGCATTACTTCCGGCCCCATAGCTGTCAGTGCTGGGCTCCTGAAGCCCAGCTATAAGCTATTGAAGTGTGATCTGCATTTCAATAGCTTATTTGGAGTGTAAAGGTGACACTTTTGGACCCCCAACATCACCTTAGAGAGTACCTGTCACCACCATCTGCTATCACATTGGGGGGCTTGTAAGCACTCCTATGTGATAGCAATTAAAGTAAAGTTAAGTAAAGTAAAAAAAAAAACAGTTTTGAAAATTAATATTCAATAAAATAAATGTAATAATAAAAAAAATTAAAGTCCCCCGAGTCTTCACGTAAGCACGGGTCGGATGCGCCTACATATGAAAACGACGATCGCGTTACACACGTTGGGTATTGCCGCGCACGCCGGAGTGAGAGCAATAATTCTAGAGCCAGTATTTCCACGTATCTCTAAACTTATGACCTGCAGGGGCTTTTAAAGTGTCATCTATGGACTTTTTGAGGTAGTGAATTTTGTCGCAGTTTCACGGACGCACAAAATTTTTAGCCTGGACATGTTGGGTATTTACTAGTTGTAACCCCATCTTTTATATTTCATTTAAAAAATGGGTAGTTTATTGTGTTTTGGGGCATTTAAGTGCATTTTTCACTAAATTTTGGGGTTTGATAAGGAGTTGCGCTAATATCGTGGATATTTGCAACTGCCACCATTTTATTCCATAGGGTCTTGGCTTTTAGAAAATATATAATGTTTGGAGGTTAAAAGTATAACATGTAAACAAAGGATGAAAAAAAATGCATCAGTCATGAGGTTAAAGAAGAACTCTGGGCACAAATTTCATCAACCCTTGCACTGGGGCTACCCCTGCACTGCAAGGATTAACTGCACTTTCTTGCCTAGGGTCAAAAATGTAAAAAAAAGTTTAACTCACCCGATCCTCGGAGCCAAAAGCGCTCCTTCCAGTCTGTCTCCTCCTACTCTGCAGCGTTGGGATATCTATCAGTGCCCTCACGTCTTATACACTGTATTGGACGTGATGACTCGAGGATCCTTAAACTGCTGCAGTGGAGGGGGACAGACGGTCTAAGAGATTGGCCTGCTCTGAGGATGGGGTGAGAATAACTTTTTGTTTGTTTGGCCCTAGGCAAAAAACAAGAAGTTAACCCTTGCAGAGCGGGAGTAGCCCCACTGCCAGGGTCAATAAAATGTGTGGCCGGAGCTCTGTAAGCTTTTCATCTGATGTTGCTACCCACATGCTATGCTTTATTTCATGGCATAGACCGTACAAATATGAAAAGGACATGCTAAAAGCATGAGACAACAGCCCTTATTACAACCAACAGCGAGGGACACTACGTGCCTCTTAAAATGGCTTCTAATAGGTAATACAATTCCCCTTCGCTGCCCAAGGGCAAGGCCATTTATATAACCATATCTGCCAATAACTTATAATGAACAATAGAGGTCTTATTAGTTTTTGCCCAAGGGGCCTTACTAAAGCAAAGTTCACACAGGATGCAGGGAAGCACTGGGCACCTGTCCCATGGGTTCTGACGATGATCCCTCCACTGGGAAAGCAATTAAAATCAATGGTATAGTGAGGTCCAAATGCTGCATGCAACGACTGGTCACAGTGTGACACAGAGCAATCTGCTTCTTGCAGTTTTTTAATTGCTTTTAACTTGCTAAAATGTGTATGGGCTTCTCCTCCTTTGTAATGTTACGAGGGGCTGTGAGGGGGTTGTGTTAACCCTGTCTGAACTGAGCTGGCTGATTTCATTATAATTTGTAAAGTAGATTTGAACGCGGTCAGTCCTGAGAAAGGGTTAACGGATGACAACCCTGGCTTCTGCATTTCTACGTTATTGACAGAAACACATTCCACACAGTCTTGGCTTGATGATCTGGCTGAAATTCAATGTGTGGGTGCCGCTGTCGTCGTCGCCGCTCCGACCGGTATTCCTCAATCAGCTGATCGAAGGAGCATGTCGGAAAATCATCGTCCATATCGTATCAGAGCTAGAAACCAATGGCTGGCGGCCGCCGTCAGAATGCAAAAAAAACCAGCAGGGAATTCCTCGATCAACGCTCGTTAATAGCTAAATCTATTTCTTGACTTGTCTATACTCGACTGTAGTCTTTCTATAAGTTCAGATCACTGACGGTGCTCAGAAAAACCTACATTCAATCATTTTGCCTGCTGCAACAAATAAAAACTGTTCATTTATTTAAATATTTTTTATGCTGTGTGAATGGGAACACACAACAAACATATAGAGGGGTTTTCTCAAATATGACTGCAAAGTGACCATAGACGAGCAACTCCTTGAAGTATCTGGGAATATCTATGAATAAGTGCAATATGTACTAGGACCCATCACTGCCCTTGTCTGAGGGTGACAGTATAGAATGTACGATACTATGATGGTTTCTTCACCATCACACCAGAAAAAAGTTGGGCCCACTTGCAGGCAGATTTTCTAGCGACTAAAGGTGCCCATACACCTTACAACCATCGCAAGACTTTTGTCTTGCGATGGTTGTAAGCTAATTAAAAGCTTGCACGATCTGCCCATCTTGGACAGGCAGATCGTACTTGCGATCATCGAAAGCCGGCCCCCCTGAGGGGCGGGCTTCCGTTGACTGCAATGCCCTTCGTACGATTCTCGGGCGGGCTTCCCTTGACTGCAATGCCCTTCGTACGATTTCAAACATGCTCGTTAGACAAAAGACGTGCAACGGTTGCACGCCTTCCATACACCTTGCAATTATCGTACGGTTGCGGGATTTCCCGCGATTATCACACGATAATCGCAAGGTGTATGGGCACCCTTAGAAACATCTCCCTTTGCAGTAATGACCATCTACGACTGCAGTCATTGGTGCTCGTTATTACAAGGGTTCTCAACACAGGGAAAATCATCCATGGCCGCCCCCAATCTGTGGTGACATTAGTACTGTGGAGGCGTTACTACACACTTCCCTCTCCTTTTTTCTCCATTTCTCTCGCTTTTTCTTCCCTCTTTCTTCTCTTCCTTTTTCCCCCCTTTTCTGTTCTGATGAAGTCATACTGACTAATTGTGTTGTGGCATTGCATACATTTCTATTGCTCGTGTATGGGGTAACTTCTAATACTGTATGGATTTTAAAAAAAAATTAAAGTGTTACAAGTGAGCCCCCTTGCTGAGATACTGCTGATCCACTAAAAATGCTGCATATACCATCCCCAGGAACTAAAGTTTATCTAAATCCGAGAACAAAATGTCATAAATTGTAGCAGCTTACCAGTTCTTTGTTGTGATAGCGCTTTGTTTCCACTTTCTAATCCTACCACTAACACACTTCCTGTCCTAAGGTGACAACATTCACTGTACTGTATCTATGGAGGAGCAGCACGGTCACCCTAGGACAGGAAGTGTATTGACTATAGAACACCTCACCCTCTCCATAACATAGTGGGGTAGCGTTCTGTAGTCCACAGAGAGAACTGGGAACATAGCTATCTGATAAAAGTGCATCAAAGGCAAAAAAAAGAAGAAGTTCAGCCAAAATGGTTTTTCTAGATATTGGATAGAGTAGAGGAAGGGTTAGAATAGGGGTAGGCAACTTCCTACCCACCGCCAAGATGATAGAAAAGCTGACCAGTTGTAATGAGTGGCTGAATGCTCATCATATTTTCGGTCTGGTTAAGAAAACAAAGGCCAAAGTGCCTGCTTTTTGTACATGCATTATAGCTTAAGCATACAAAATGGCTTCCTCTGGTGACAAGCCAACAGGTATGTTATAATCCTGCGCATACGACGTCTGTCTTATTTTCAACTCCCGCAGGTGGGCGGTAAACCGAAGGGAAAACATTTTAATGCTCCTTACCGCATTCAAATTCAAGCATTCCTTTTAAAAAAAGCATACAGAAATAGTTTCCACGTTTGCTACTGGCACAGTGCGAGGCTTTTAATGACAGAGTTAAATTCAGAAAGCTGTATTTATTATTGGTTTCCTGGAAGTGAGCCTGTAGCATTCAGTCCCCTCACAGTCCATATCCCTCTGTAGGTCACATTGAGCTCTGATTCACAGCCAAATGAGTGAAAAGCACAACAGGCAATAGTAGAGGTCCAGGCCAGGCCATGCAGGCAGGATGGCGCTTCTCCTTCCTCACTCTGCTCCAGATGTTCTTTTCTTCCCCCCCTTTAACAGGCTCATTTCTCTTTGCATTATATCACAGTTGCATGGTGGCTGACATGTGCACAGATCTCATTTCTCTTTTAATCATGAGTTGCATGTGACTGAAGCAATGAATAACCCCATGGAAAATTAAAGCAGCGCTGTGCACTAGATGCCCAGAAATGTTTGTCTAGAACTTACAGTTAAAGGGACTATTCACATGTATTTATTATAGTAAGGTGCATTACCATTCATTTCATATGGCAGCCCAACACACTGTTAGTCCTCAGTCCCGCCTTAGCTACTTATCACTCATTTCCCAAAGTGCGACAATGCCCCCATTATATTCAATGGTGTGTATTCACATCTAAGCGCCGTGTTGCCGCATGTCTTGGGATAAAAGTACATGAGCTTTTTTTGGGGGCAGAATCATACAGTTTTGACCTCAGACTTCATGGGAGCAACCGAAAACGTGTGGCACAATCATTTTAGCGCATTTACAAACCAGCAAATCGGTCTACTCCGAGCAAACTCAAGCCTGTGAACTAACTGGAGGATTCAGGAGTGTCCATGCTGGGTGTGGAAACTTTCATCCGCCTGGTGAGGGCCCACAAGAACTTCTACGACCCCCTGATGTTCATTACGAGAATCATAGCAAACGGAAAAAAAAAACAGATTTGAAGTTTTCACGTTGGGAGCTCTTATAGCATAAGTTACCTTAACACCAAATAGGAAAACTAAGAAGCAGACATGCTCATGTGTAAATGGGTGCTTACAGTGGCAGACAGCACACCACAATGCACATACCATGCGTTGAATTAAAAAAGAAGGGGAGGGGTGGGCTGGTACAATTTTCAAGTTGCACTGCCAACTCTTTCAGAATCAATGGGCTGCCTTAAAGAAGAAAATCACAAAAAACTTACCCTTGCACAAGGGCTACCTCAGCACTGCAAAGGTTAAGTTCTCATTTTGTAGAGGGGGCTCAGATAAACCTGCTTTACTCACCTGATCCTCAGTCCCCCAGCAGTCAGCGTTCACCTCTCTTCCCCTCGACTCTGGCTATGGAATAGTTCCTCAGCATCCTCATGTCTAATGAAGGTCAATGGACCTCCATAAGACGTGATGAGGTCAGTGGCCCAGGGGAGAGAAGGCTGCAAGCACCGGTCTAGTAGCCTGAAGGGAGTCGGCGGGACCGAGGTTTAGGTAAATTGGCTTTGTGTCCCCTAGATAAAACAAGCACTTAAGCCTTGCAGTGCGAGGGTAGCCCCACTTCAAGGGTAAGGTTGTGATTTTCCAAGCCCACCTTACAACACAGTAAAGGTGCCCATACACCTGCCAATTATCATTCGTTAATCGCGGGAAATCCCGCGATCATACGATAATCGTCAGGTGTATGGAAGGCGTGCGACCGCTACTGTACGGTCTTGTGATGGTTGTAAGGTGTATGGGCACCTTCACACAGTGAATAAAAAGCAGGTGCTTTAACACAACCCAGTGTGAACTGGGCCTAAAGGTAACCTTATTAGGAAGATGGAGACTGCCAATTCATCTCGCATTTTGCAAATACTAGTTTCCTGGCTGTCGCGTTTACCCTTTTTGCTTCCGTACTTTGTGTCCCTTACCAGGAACAAGGATGTAAACAAGCAATTCTGACTTCACCGATAACCATGCTTATTCCAGGCCAGTAACTCAAACCTAATTGCTGGTCATGCTCGCATCTTCAGAAGGGCACCGGCAATGGCAGCCCACATGTGTCTCTCAAGAAAGGTTTGCTCCCGGCAACAGCTCCTGCTCCAGTTTTTATAATTTAATGCAGACCTTTGTTTTACTCCAGAGTTGCATGTTGCCTAACATTTCTAATAATACAGACTCCTTAATTTTATTCCGGAGTTGCTGCTGCCTGACATTTTAATAAAAGTCTATCTCTCTCTCTTTGTTTTATCAGAGTTGCAAGTTGTCTGACACGCATTTTTTTTTTAGCCCCCCTCTGAAACAGAGTGCTTCTTCTCCCTCTCGCTCTCTCCTCCCCGCTCTTTCAAGCTGAAAATGCAATTCTTGTCCAAACAAGAAAATTCAGGGGAGTGTCAGCGGTTGCTGTGGGGTATCCCCTACTGTACAGGCGCCCCCTCTCTCTGCGTAGCAACGTCTAATTCCTGCCGCAACCTTTCTTTATTTTGTGCACTGGATGCAAGTGCACGCCACACAACTAACTGAACAAAGTTTGCCACTATGAAGCAAAGGATCAAGCAGGCCAGAGGTCTGCGTCATGTCCCTCCCATTTCATAGGCTAGCACACACACAACACAAGGCCCACTCTCCTCCTCCTGCTGTCTGCCTGGGATATTATGAAATCTTACATCAGACCTTGTAAGCCACGCGTGAGAGCGTGGGAACTCAGCCCAGTACGTCCTGGCCCCTCGCCTTCCCTGCGGTCAGCCAAAATCCCACATGTCTCCCAGGCCAAGCCTTCCTCCTCTCAGCCCTATTTTGCAGACAGGAGCCTCGGCAACTGAGCAGTTATTTTTAATGTTTCCTCCTTGTGCTGCCGTCAAGTACAGCTCACAGAAGGGCGCAATGTATCATGGCTCTGTTCCCTACTTTTATGAAAGTCGTTTATCAAGTACCTGTTGTTCAGACATATGGTGACATGAATAGTTCCACTATCTGAATACTGCCAAGGACACAGGCATTAAAAAGACAGACTCCGATTGCCATGCTATGTGTTCATAACTCCCAAATGCCCCGAATTTTTCAGGGACAGCTGAAGGATTTAAAGAGAGCCAGTCACGATTGAGCTTTTGCAGAAATCTAAACGTTTAACCTTTTGGAATTAAAATTGCTCACTTATACTTCTCCCTTACTTCGCTTTACTTACTTTTCCCACTTTAGCGGTCAGATTTCATGTCTCAGCTGCTGCCATTCAATTGCCTGACCTTACACACTGCACACTATAGCTGGCCATACACTAGTCATTTTTTCACATTCAGCAAATGTATTCTCCCATCCATGCTAAACAGCAGGGATGATGGAATCCCCCCACTGGGCTATTCTATTCTGACAATACATCTGCGACTGGTTGGCTGCAGTCACTGCTCAGCTGAGATTTTTCAGACTGGCTCTTTTGACAAAATTCAACCAGTGTATGGCCAGTGCCACTTGCTACAAGCACCACTGAAGTCAATGGGACTAGGCTTGACACATGGTTTTAACCAAGCAGCATCGCCTCCTAAACGCCTTCAAACCACCACTCAACCGTCTCTAAAAAGCGACCCAGTCTGCTGCCTGTATGGACGAGGCCTAAAGCTGGCCATACACCCTGCAATCATTATTTTCGTCTGATGATCGAACCGTCGTACCATGGCCCCACTATCGCACAGTTCAATTAGCGGTCGTTAGCAAAATCACCTGGACGAATGCGCATGAGCAGTGTTAATTGTGCGATTTTTGATGTACGAAAACGCCACCAACCTTGCGAATTTTGTACGATTTGACGGAAGTTATCTATCCTGCTGGAAAGACGAATGACGTACGATTGTACAGTATTTGTGGTTGTAGACTCCCCATCAACTTTGCAATTATCGTACGATAATCGCAAGGTGGTTGGGCACCTTAAGAAAAATGGCAGATGGTATGTGAGAATAGACAGTTGACAATCCAGCAACTATCCTGCTTTAGTTGACCTTTGACCCTCCGACTGCTTCAGCACATCCAAATTTTCTATCTTGAAAGGGTACTTTTAAAGGGCTACTCCACCCAATCACTTGATAACTCTGATGAAGAAAACCCCTCTACAACTGTGTTCTCAGCTCTGCTCACCTGAAGCTATTACAAAGGTTCTTTTATTTTATGTCATTAGGAAACCATCTGGGATACTGTGACTACTCACTTCTGGAGGTATAACACACCAACAAGAAGATTGAAGGACCAGGAACTTTACTTCAGCCTACAAGAGATATTAATAACCAGTAGGTATATTTCAGCCCATCAGTCTCCTCTTATGAAGAAATATCAGATTTGGGTAGCTAACCCTTTAAAGACAACGTCCACTTATCCCATAGAAATTACTCTGAAATATTAAGGCAGTCATGTTCAAAAGGTGAACTTTACAAGTTGGAATACATAAAAGAGATTGGGGCAGCGGAATACATCTGACCTGTTGGCTAACTAATGAATGGGACCTGTACGTCTTCATAAGCTTTGTTCAACTAGCTGCAAACCAATCTCTATTTTACCCCAGGGCTTGTGTAGACGAGCTTTATGCCATCAAGTCAGACGCAGTTTGCTTTCAGGTGCTTTTAAAGATCCTTTGACTCATGTTTGAGTTGCTTTGATTTGCTTTTCAGTTGTTTCAAGCTGCTTCTGAAATGCATTGAGCTGCTTTTGCATTCACACCGACTTTTATGGGGAATAAAGCAGCTCAGATGCAAACAAAGGCCCATGAACCCTCACTGTTAAACCTTTGAAGAAGTTTTCAAAAACTGCGCGGCGCAAACACAATGTGAATCTCACCAAACGCTGTTTCTTCTATTACCTTTTATTTTATCTCTGGTAAATTCCTACTTTTCTCTCTGCAGATATGTTTCACTGTCAGCTAGGAACCGTCTTTGATTCTTAATTCATCACAGGCATGTCTCCTTACCAATATTTCTATTCAGTGTGGTTTGGAGACCATGTTAAACACATCTTGCCTTTTGAATGGTTTTTCTGGTATTGCACAGCTTGCCTGTAAACGTCAATAAGCTATAGTGCACATTTGACAGCTACTGAAACTAAACATTAACTACATTTATGGAGAATTTAGTAAGATCTGAAAAGACTGAAGCAGCCTGGGCTGTGACATACGATATAGATTAGAAATAGCTGGGTCTTTTCAAATGACCAGGCACCTATAGTAACATGTGCAGAGAAAAAACTAAAGGGGCATGGAATTTAAATCCAATGGTAGCGCTTTCCAAAAAACACACTTCCCCAGCAGCCAAGAGTCTCTGGACATTATTTTAAAAAACACTTACAGCCACACACCTTCCCTACGTGTGACCCCCTCCTTTTACCTCTCTCTTTAATGTCTGCTTTTATCCCAACACCTGCTGCTACCCCCAATGCCATTATTCCGTCCCACTACCCTCTTTTCTGTAACTGAGCTCGAGGCTTTGTGTTACCTGTCTATAACTCCTCCTGTGTCAGTGCACAGTCTACCCTTAAAAACGGTTTATATCAAACACCTGCTGCCCGCATGCAATTTATTCCGCTTGGGAAACCCAAATTCCCCTGAACTGAATTACCGTATGTCAAGATTGTCTTTGCTTAAAGTGAACCTGTGCTGATACCCAATGCTATAAACCAACTCTTTTTTAATGAAGATGGACAAAAGCCGTGATAAGGATTTGTCTACAGCTTCACTGTCCATGTTCTATTCGCACCTAAGCATGACATAGCCAGGCAATTTAGAGGGGTTGTTTAAGTGTGCATTTTTTAAGCATTTTATGGAGCAGAAACAGCTTCACGTAACAAATGACACAATGCTCAGCTGTGTACCGGGGCTATTGAAAACAATGGGATTCCTCTTGTAGAGTGTTGTTGTGCTTGGGGCAAAGAGGCTTCAAAATGCTAGGTTCACACATGAGCGTTGTCTTCGTTGTTCTCTTCCAACTCTTTTTTACATGTGTTTGTGCATGCATTTTTCATTCGAGTTTTTGTTTAGGCCAATCAAAAGCTATATTATTAGGTTAGGTGTGAAAAACGCAGGTTATGCAGATTTTGTGTGTGTTTTAGGCATTGAAGTCTATGAATCCAAAAATATGCTTTCCTGCCCCAAAGAAGCTCCTACACTTTGGCATAACAAGCAAAAGCAGGTCGCTCAGATGTGAATGGGCACCATAGAATAAAATAGAAACCTTGTGTTGAGCGTTGTCATGCTGAAAACGTGCTTCAAATGTGTGCACAGTCTTATAGTAACATGAAAATGGAAGAATTACCACGCCCACTCCCATGACCATCCCCGGATTTGTCAATAGATCACACAGGCACCCAATGATGTTTTGAGAGATGAGGGTGGGTGCCTATTTACATAAGCGCCTTCTCGCCGGCAAACGTGTTGGTTCAGACACTGGACACATTTGTATAATAATATGTATATGAATACTCTGTACAGTTTGGTCATGATTCAGTAAAGATTGGTAAACTCTTCTGTAGTAACACTTAAATTAAAACACTTGATAATGTAACAACTGTTAAGACAACAATTTGCATACAATCCTGAACAACATTGACTGAGACCACAGCAAACTAAAACATTTACTTTAGTGTTAAAACATATATATATATATTTTTTAAGTATACGAACAACAAATTTTGTTAAGTTAATTTGTTACATGTTTCACTACTGCTGAGATAAACATTTAACACAGCAACACCGCCGCTATGTTGTTGGTCTCAGGGGTCACCAGCATTTTGATGTCCTTGCTGAGCTGTTGTAAAATCTTGTGTAATGTTACATCCCAGGAGAGGAGAAGCCTATCTGCTATCAGAATTCCCCAGTCACAACAAGCTCAGATTCTTTCTAAACCTCTAGCTGGAGCCAAGCAATCATCATGGCCAAGGACGAGAGACCCTCAGAGACGACCCATTTCATAAGGTCCGAGAACTCTGCTCCTTAACTCTACCTCTCTACATCTCTTGACCTTTCGGATTATAATCACATGGGCATTTCCTGTGAACTTTAAAGGCTTTGCTTAAATGTCAGGTGATTTTTAAATCAGAAAGATAAAGAGTAGTCCGGGGGCAGAGTATTTGTATTTTATATAGAGAACCATATTGGTGGTTTGGCCAAGGTCAAATTCTATGGGCATAATTTATGGTGAGGTAAAACCAACACAAATACCCAATCAAGTCATGGTCAAGTCATTTTTTTTTTTTTAAATAGAGCTTATCTTGTGAGGTCCGCTTATACTGACTGCAACCAGTCTCCCTTCAAATCCCAACTCCAGGCTCCCTGCACTGCAAGGGTTAAATGTTCATTAAGAGCAGGTTCACACCATTTTCCGGACCAGATCTGGAGCAGGTATGGAATGCGGTGCAATGCATTTTGCAGCGTTTTTACCACGATTGGAAATGTAAAAAAAATGTGTTTCGATTAAAATGGTCTTACAGTTGCGTTCCAGTGCGTTTGTATGCGTTGATGCGTTCCAGTGCATTCCAGGCCAGACAAAATAAGACCAACAGTACTTTTCTGGTCTGGTCTGGAACTGCCTCCGGGCCGGCCGTAGTAGAAAAACGGCCGGCCCGGAGCTCTCTAGATCTGAGCGGGCGTCTTAAGACGTCCGCTCAGACACGCCCCCCCGTTTTTTTTTTAAAAACCGGCGGATCGCGTGATTGCGCCAATTACGCCGCACATGTTACATATCGCCGCGAACGTCGGAGTGAGAGCAATAAGTCTAGGGCCATCAATCACTGATAACACTAAACTGATGCACGGTAAAAGCTTTTTAAGTGTCACCTATGGCCAATTTTGGGTATGGTAGTTTTCTGCGATATCGCAGGTGCGTGCAATTTTAAAGCTTGACATGTTTGGTGTCTATTTACCCGACGTGACCCGATCTTTTATATTTTACCAAAAAACTGGGTAATAAATGTTTCCGAACATAATGTAAAAAAAAACTTGTTTTTTTTCAAAATTTTCTGTAATTTTTCCTAATTATAATAAAAAATAAAAACCCCAGTGGTGTTTAAATACCACCAAAATAAAGCTCTATCTGTCCCCAAAAAAATTGTATAAAATTCATTTCAGTACAGCGTTGCATGACGGAATAAACGTCAGTCAAAGTACCGCAGCGCTGAACATTGAAAAATGGCCTGGCCAGGAAGGGGGTCTAAACACCTGGTCTTGAAGTGGTTAAACGGACTGCGCTGGTGTGAATAGAAGCCAGAAATAGCATAGGGATACATTAGGATGCATTTTGGGTCTGGAAACAATCTGGTCTGGTCTGGAGATGATCTGGATGTGGTGTGAATGGGCCCTAAGTCTAGAGGTAGAGTAATAAGGTGAAATACTTGCTCTATTCCTTGCTCTCCTAGAGTTAAGTAACATTTAACTCATCCAGGGAAAGGCAATGCAATGTTTTTTTTATTCCATCCGAGACTTGGGCCTTAAAAAAATAAGCCACCTTGATGTTAGTGGTTCTATAATGTACCTGTAAAGAAAACAAAATCCTTAGCCCAGTCTTCTTATTACCACTCCTGGCTGAGGATGACATCACATTCCTTCCAGCTAGATCCCGGGGAAGCAGGAAATCTTGCCAGAAGACGCTCTTGCAATAGACTGGAGTGACTTTCCCGCAATATTTCATTGCATTCCCCAGGAATCTTTCCGGTGGGAGGCGATATCACACCTAGTGATGCCGAAGGCGGGGGTAAGGGAACTATAAATCTCTCACACCTGACATACTGTTGTCTTTACTAGACAGGAAGTAAAGGGAAATATCTAATTTTAGCTGAAACTTACACAGGGCTTCCCTGCCTGCTGAGCCAATCATAAAATGCGAGCACTCTCATATTAGAAGGAAGGGCAGTAAAACCTTGTTCACGTGGCAGAAATGACTGCAGCAAGAATACGGTTGGATTCACAGGTGGATACAGAAAGTTGCGGCCGCTGAGCCTGTACAAAGCAGTAACAGGGTGACAGCGGCCGCAGCTGTTAAATAATGTTTGCATGTACACCATCGGACAGCAGTTGTACATAGCCTTTGTGTCAAAGATGTTTGCATCCAGGGGCGATCATCTGTACCTAACCACAGGTAATCGCTTCATGTGCTATTACAGCTGAACAGCGGTGGAGAGCTGCGGTCGCTGCCAGCCTGTCATTGATGTAGAGGCTCAGCGGCCACGACTATCTGCATCCAGCTGCAGGAATTTGCTTGATTCTCGTCACAGCTGGCACATTTTTGTCATGTGAATGAGGCCTAAGTCACATGCTACTCCACAGCCAGAAGTACGGAGTAATTTCTTTTTGCTCTAGACAGCTAAACATAGAAGCAGGAAAGCAAATGGAATGTGACAATTTGCTGCTGGGTAAGGCAGCATTAAAGCAAACCTGTATTGTATGCAGCTAATCAGGGATTAATGTACATGTGGCCAGTTCTAAAAACCGAGATAGTGGGACAAACCTATAAACTCGGGGACTAAGAGACAGTATGGTATAGTTTTACGTAGCAAACATCCGGATTTCGCTTTATATCACGCTGCAACAAAGCAATGAAAAGATGATTCATGGTCGCTTGCTATGCACTTTGCCTTCTGCCTTATTACACAAGGCAGAGCAATGACTGTGCAATGTGTAATCACCAATTGCAACCAATCAGATTCAATCAATTTTCTATCAGGTTTGACAACAGCGATTCAAGATTGCTGCAGATTACTGCAATGCACGTTCTCGGTGCTCTATGTACCTTTTATGACATCGGTATTACATATTATGATTTACGGTGGACAAAGCATAATGGGATCAAGACACAATAGAAATCATGCAGCAAACGATGCTATTGATGTTATGACTTCACACAAAAGCGCACACATGAAAGTCGGGGTAGTGTCTCTTTTATTCAGGCAAGAGTTTACCGAAAACACAAGACAAGTCAGGAACAGAATGTAACAGTAACGCCCAGTCTGCACACTCGGAAAACTCGATACCAGAAATATCCATATTTCCTTCAAAATGCGAGTGCCAAACTTTCTGCTCTTAACTATTAATACAACACATACAAAAACATTGTTTTTTATGGAAAAGATGATTTTTTTTCTTGCACCTTCAAAAGTGTCTCTGTTAATGGTAATAGTACATAAGGCATACAACTACTAAAATGCTACTGATCCCAAAGCAACAAGGTGTTTTCATGTGACATAAAAGGGGACAAACTAAGCGTTTAGGCCACTGGACAAACTCTTCCTTAGACCCCGTTCACCCCATTGCCATGGGGACCGTTCATGCGACCACGCAAACCCGAACTGCCGCCTGCACTATTTTTGCAGCGCTGATCAGTGCGGTTTTGGGCTGAAACGCAATTAAAAACTCCCAAAACCTCCCTTGCAAGATCTGTGCGGTAACCGCGCTGATCCGCAACCGCCTTGGTGTGAATGGGCTCTTAGAAGTTGTGCCGATGGATCCTTATAAGGATCCATTATAAGGATCTTTATTGTTAATCTTTCATTTTAAAGATTTTTTTTTTGACAGTTGAGATTTAAAAATGAGTCACACGGTTAAAATAAAAACCCTCTTCCTTGTGTTAAAGCTTTGCGAATTGTGCCTAATGCATCTTTGCTCTGCACTTACTCAGCAGCTAGGTGGTTTGCTTTTGTCTCCATAGATCAAGGGCTCTTTTCGACACAGCATGCATGAACGCAAGAGAGGGCGAAAGTGGACACATGGACACATTTATGTGCATTTCAAAATGACATTCTTCCATGGAGATCAAGGAAACCTGTTATTCATACAGGACAGGCTGATTCGCTGCATAGGAAATGCAAACTGTGTCTGCAGGATGAATACAGCTCTACAATCCCCTAAACAAGCCCTGAGGCTAACCATAGACGGTCTGCCCCATTAGGTTAAAGGCACACACCCCAGTCAAAACTGAAATTGAGCCTTGCCATGTATACAGAAAGCCTATCAGCCCAGAGCTTTAGTTTTTCTTCTTTGATCTATCAGTCCACTCCAATCTCTTTTGCTGGTAATTTGATATGAGAACTAATGCATGACCCCTTGCTGTCTCTCACACACACAGTAACGAATATACAAATGGTTAGAATTATGGTATTATACCACCTGCCGGATTCTGATCTGCCTGGGAAATCTGAACCTGATTGGCCATAGAGAGGAAGTTAGAAAGGGTGCTACAAATATTATCATCAATTTTGTTCTGGCTTTTTCACATTTTAATATCGATAACCTGCCTCAGAACCTGTCTACCGTATGTAAGAGGAGGGAGAGGGATAGGTACCAATACCAAGGGAGTCCAACCTGATCTCCATTGTATGGACACACATATATCTTATACTGTTTATACCTCCTGTAAAATGGAGATACATGCAACAATCTGATTGTTACATATATATCCTTTAGGAGATTGTACAATCAGATTGTTACAGTAGCTCCATCCTATAGGAGATTGTATAACCAGATCGTTACACATCTCACCATCTTATAGGAGAAGGTTTATGCAGAGCTGGATAATGGCTGACTGTAAGACTAATTGAGTGAACTGTGTCACTTTAGCACAATTGCAGTGTTTGCTGGATACATCAGCAGCTCACTAATTGCTTTTACTTGGTGCCTGGAACTGATCTTTAACCCCTTCATGACTGAGGCCCTTTTTTCATTTTTTGCACCCATGTTATATTCCACATTTTAGGCCTGAAAATGACGTAAAACCCCCCAAGTAAAACGATACCGAGTATCGAGTAAAACGATACCCAACATGCCCAGTTTACAGATTGCGTGCGACCGTGAAACGGCGAAAAACATCTCAGTGGAAGTGAAAGTACAGATGTAGGAAGCCTCAATGCACATACACTATATTGCCAAAAGTATTGGGACCCCTGCCCTTACACGCACATGAACTTTAATGGCATCCCAGTCTTACTCCGTAGGGTTCAATATTGAGTTGGCCCACCCTTTGCCGCTATAACAGCTTCAACTCTTCTGGGAAGGCATCCACAAGGTTTAGGAGTGTGTCTATGGGAATGTTTGACCATTCTTCCAGAAGCACATTTGTGTGGTCAGGTACTGATGTTGGACGAGAAGGCCGGGCTCGCAGTCTCCGCTCTAATTCATCCCAAAGGTGTTCTATCGGGTTCAGGTTAGGACTCTGTGCAGGCCAGTCAAGTTCCTCCACCCCAAACTCGCTCATCCATGTCTTTATGGACCTTGCTTTGTGTACTGGTGCACAGTCATGTTGGAACAGGAAGGGGCCATCCCCAAACTGTTCCCACAAAGTTGGGAGCATAAAATTGTCCAAAATGTCTTGGTATGCTGATGCCTTAAGAGTTCTCTTCACTGGAACTAATGGGCCAAGCCCAACCCCTGAAACACAATCTCACACCATAATCCCCCCTCCACTAAACTTTACACTTGGCACAATGCAGTCAGGCAAGTACTGTTCTCCAGGCAACCGCCAAACCCAGACACGTCCATCGGATTGCCAGACATAGAAGCGTGATTCGTCACTCCAGAGAACACGTCTCCACTTCTCTAGAGTGCAGTGGCGGCGTGCTTTACACCAATGCATCCGACGCTTTGCATTGCACTTGGTGATGTAAGGCTTGGATGCAGCTGCTCGGCCATGGAAACCCATTCCATGAAGCTCTCTACGCACTGTTGTTGTGCCAATCTGAAGGCCACATGAAGTTTGGAGGTCTGTAGCTATTGATTCTGCAGACAGTTGGCGACTTCAGTGCACTGTGCGCTTCAGCATGCGCTGACCCCGCTTTGTCATTTTATGTGGCCTACCAGTTCCTAGCTGAGTTGCTGTTGTTCCCAGTTGCTTCCACTTTGTTATAAAACCACTAACAGTTGACCGTGGAATATTTAGTGGCAAGGAAATTTCACGGATGGACTCATTGCCCAGGTGGCAACCTATCACGGTACCATGCTTGCATTCACTGAGCTCCTGAGAGTGACCCATTCTTTCACAAATGTTTGTAGAAGCTTCTGCATGCCGAGGTGCTTGATTGTATACACCTGTGGCCATGGAGGTGATTGGAACACCTGAATCCAATGATTTAGAGGGGTGTCTCAATACTTTGGAAAATATAGTGTACCTGCACCAGCAAACCTGCAATCATCCTCCATTTCAGGACCCCCCCAAACCTTTCATGTGAACTCTATAAAGGCAAAAATGATGCTTATTTTGAACACCACTGCTATTATGTTAAAAGGTCCAGTCTATAGCATATGAGTATCATGGTATGCGCAATCCGCCATAAAAGTGCCTATAGCAAATCAGATTTCTTCTGTCTTTCTTTCTAGTGCATGCTGGATAATGAAAAGGAGAATCAGACCGGCTACTATGACCTACACAGACCCTTTTCCATCAGAGATTTCTGACACACGATGAGGCCCACAGATGTATAAGGATGGCAATATCTTTGCAAGAAAGTGTGAGGTCATCCGTTCGACAATCTTGAGAGGAAAATGATACATCTGGACAAAAAATTAAGTCTGCTCATGATGAAACAATCTCCAGTGTGATGTCACAGACATGGACACGGGCTCAATAGTGGGCAACAAAACAGTAACAGTGTTGCTGATCTATGAAGGAAAGGAAGGGCACTCCCAGTCAGTTGCATTCTCTGACTGGAATCAGGGTAGTATTTTTCAAATTGTGTAATGTAATGTAAGGCATGAGTGGTACATAAACTAAATCTAAGGGGTACACAGCAGGATAAGTCCACTAATATTCTGATTACCAGTGACAGGCACAAAAGCAAGCAAAAGGCTGGATCTGTTTACCTCTATGGCCTACGAGACCATGTTGGAGAGGGCAATGTACGTACTGAATGCTGATTCATCATCACAGGGCAAAGTGCTGGCAAGGAAATAAAGGGGATTCACACAAAGCCCTCAGTTATGGAAACACTGCCCTATCCAGGGATGTGAGTTGGTTGGTGAGATGGTTCAGCTCTTCAGGTACAAAAAGAGGCTCTGGGCAGGTGACTGCAGCTCATGGGGGGCTTTGGTCAATTGCCCAGTTTGCCCACCTTAAACAATAGCACTGGCCCTAGGAAATAAAAGCGGTTTTCTCTTGTCAACACTTACTTTTCCTCCACTCTCATTTACACACATGCATATAGCTGTCTATATATTGCCAATATGCAGAAGTTAGCAAAATGAACAGAAAAAAAAATGGAACAGGTCTTGTGATCTCTACGAAACTGTGTTCACTCATCCTCTGCCAACTAATCTTATCTCAAAGCTTCATACCAGCCAGCAGGAAGATCATAACACTATCTGAGTTTACAAGTCATAAATAACACAAACTGAAACCTGAAAAGAGGGAAACGTGCTTCTAAACCAGCAGTTCCCAAACTATGGCCTACGGGCCTCTTGGGGTCCACTGGTTGCCATAGGCTGACCTCTGCACTGAAAAGGCTGTGCATATGGACAGGGTTTTCTCATTGAAAGCCCAGGGGAGTAGCTGTATGCAGAGTGGTAGTGAATGCCGGGCACTGCAATGCACTAGCAATGTCTAGGAACTATCAGGCAGAGTGATTCCCTGTCCGATGGGGCACCATTTCCCACTCGCACAGAGGCATCATTCTGACCACCGACACAGAGGCACCTGTGTGACTACCGCCACAAGGGCACCAATCTCACCACCCACACAAGGGCAATGTTCTCACCACCAACACAGGGGCAACAGTTTGACCACCAACAGAGAGGCACCATTCTGACCACCAACACAGGGGCACCATTCTGATCATCGACATAGAGAGACCATTCTGACCACCGACATATGGGCACCATTCTGACCACCACAGGGGCACCATTCTGATCACCGACATAGAGAGACCATTCTGATCACAGACACAGAGGCACCATTCTGACCACCGACATATGGGCACCATTCTGACCACCACCACCACAGGGGCACCATTCTGATCACCGACATAGAGAGTTCATTCTGACCACAGACACAGAGGCACCATTCTGACCACTGACACAAGGGCACCCCACCGAACCAATGACACAGAGGTAGCATTCTGACCTCAGACACAGGGGCACCATTCTGGATGTGAATAAGCAAAGATGGAAATGGACAGGTAACAGATTTGCTGAACAGCAGAGCCCCTACAGAGCTTCTGTACTTCATCCACTCGCTCTGCCCACCACTGACCCAACAACTGTAAAATCTTGGTTTTCTTATCGCTTATTGTGTCAATGACAATGATCACTTAAACAAAATAGGGAAACACAAAAATCAATAAACATCTAAGAGGTCTGTTAAAAAAAACCAAAAACAAACAGGAGCATTAAAACAATTGATGAGAGATCAAAACAAGTTTATTTCATCATAAAACCTCAAAAAATAAATCCAAAAGCCCCGTTAAGGGGAGTCTGTGCCCCCCCCCCTCCCCCAAATGACCTGAGACCCTTCTGGTGTGTTATGTTATAATGAAAAATAATCTTTTCATAGTCTCTCAGCGATTGGTTTACTGCTCCTGTTACTCCTTGGATTTTACCTAAAGCACCACCCCCCCTAGAGGCCTCATCATGTCATGAGTTTGCAACTGGAGCCCCTTTACTCTTCAGTACAGTTTATATCTTGATCAACATTTTAATTTAGTGCATTCCGTGATCTACATCTCTCACAGCAATAAAACCTGATCGGGAGTTCAACACTTTCACAATCTGTCAAAAACTTTAACTACAGTAAAACATTCACTAAGTCAAGCAGTTTTACAATAAAAAAATACATGTTAGTTATTTTTCCAAGGCTGGCCATACACTGCTAGGAATAGGCTGAAATTCTTACAGTGTGTGGCCCTGCCGGCTCTATTACTCAATCAACCTTCATCGAAGTAGTCAGGCTGACAACTTTTAGCCAAATAGTGACTGCAGCCAATCAGCTGCAGCCACTGGTCATCGGTGGGCGCCGGCTGTCAGAATACAATAGCCACATCTGAAAACTCGTCCATCCACGTTGTTTAGGATGGATGAAGGAATCAGTTTTCTATTCAGCCCGCATGCTCAACAAATCTAACAGCGTAAGGCCAGCTCTACATTCACATCCTTTATTTAAACTTGTGTACAGAGAGGTTATCAAGATGGCCGCTTTTAGGCGAATACATACTCTCCTATATACACGAGGCTTTGATACACCCATGAAAGTGAAGGTCTTGTCAGAGGAGAAAAAATAGAACGCCTGCCCTGAGTGGAGACTGCAAAAAGCCGTGATAGAGAGAGAGAGAGAGAGAAAGAGAGAGAGAGCGCTGCAAAGAATGCAGCCGTGTGCCAGGGAATGAGACAGTTCATTCCATGAGATTTGACAGACCCACTTTGTATATTTTTATAGATTTCAGGACCGGAATAAATGTACATTTTCCACAAGAAACAAAGATTAATCAGTACCAGATTTCAGCCTGAAAGAAGACATCGAGGTAAGGAGGAGGGTCATGCAGAGGATAGGAGGCTCTCCCTCGCACTGTATGGAGAGGGGCTCCTTCGGCCAGTCATTGCCATTCACTATATAACAGGCAGCCGTACAGAACTGACATGTTACAAAGTCCGATACTGAGCAGTAACTGATGGCTACAGACCCGATACCACTTTTCAGGAGCTTAGTGATGAAACCGGATTTCTGGCATTCATTTATAGTAAAAATTTCCTTTTGGATACAACCCATCGGGATTTTCCCTTTACTTCCTCTCAGGGCAGGAAGTAAAGGGAAAATCTTTCCAATGGACAAAAACACATTTTTAGTAGTGGGAGGAAGGATTAGAACGTCTGACTATGCTGTCATTGCTGTGCCTTCCCATTCCTCTCTTGTACATGTCTCACAGGGACAGGAAGTGAGATACATTTTTGCAATGGTGCAACAGATTGAAATAATAACCTGATGCAAATTTTAAAAAATGGGACCAAAGCCAAAACCTTTTTTTGCAGTGTAAAGCTGGCCATACACCTATAGATTATCTGCAGATTTTCTATGGTAAGATGAAAAAGTGCAACAGATTCCTCCATCTACGCTAAACGTGTGGATGGAGGAATCTCCCACTGGGCCAAGCTTCAGTATCTTGCTACTCGTCCCCGCTGGCTGTCAAAATACCTGAACAATCTGATTGGATGCAGGCATGGTTCAGGTATTTTGAGAGCCAGTGGGGCCGACGAGCAAGATACTGAAGCTTGGCCCAGGTGGAGATTACTCCATCCACACAGTTTAGCGTAGATGGAGGAATCTGACCATAGAAAATCTGCAGATAATCTATAGGTGTATGGCCAGCTTTAGGGAGGGTTATAACCCCTGTTAGTTTTTTTATAGTGTGCCCCATTGAGGAGATTCCCCTTACTTCCCCTCACTTACTGTACCATAGCCTCAACCGGAAGTTGGAAATCTCTTTAAAGTAATGGAAATCCCCGGTGGTCACCAGAACTGGAAGATTTCCCATCTATTCCTGTTCTGATAACAATTAAAAATTTGGGATTTTCATTCACTTTCACTCTCGGTGAGAACGGTCACCAGGACAAATCAAAAGGGTGAATCTGTATGATGAAGACACAGACAGCAATTAAAGCCTGACAGGTATTGGCTTTAGCTCTCTCACATTCTACAGAAAAAATTGGCTGGGGTCAGTTGTGCTACATAAATACTGCTTAAAAATAGATCTTCACTTTAAATAAAATGTACAAAAAAAGCTTTTGTGTATAAGTTTGTGTAAATATTTTAGCACGGATGAATACAGATAACGCTTCCTGTGAAAGAATAAAATATATATGTATGGGCTCTATGATTAAAAGTCAGGGCTAGTAGGAAAGGGCTGAAAACTTCTACCAGGGTGAATGAGGAGATTCACCTTCTCACTTTCACCGGGACTGACAATTGGGGAAATTTGGGGTTGGCACAGGAATATGAAGAAAACTTCCAATGGGTCACTTGTTCCAGTGACAACTGTCTGACAGAGGATAGCCCTTATTATTGAGATATTTTCTCTTACTTCCTGTTCTATCAATGAAATAGGAAGTTAACCTCTTGCCGTCCGCCCGTAGTAAAAAAAACGGACGAAACACCGCGGATGTCAACTGGTTAAAGAAGAACTCCGCGAACAATTATCCTTATCTTAACCCTTGCAATGGGCCTCCCCCCGCACACAACAAGTGTTAAAAGGAGAACTATGAGGTGAGTGATTTACACTCATCCTCATAGTTAGAGGCGACAGTTAACAATGAAACTGTCACAGGTCAGCTCTATTGATTGGGAAGTGAGCGAACACATGAAGCCGCTCACTCAGTTCCCTATCATCTCTCTGCAGAGAGCAGCGACTGTCAGTCCCCGCCCCCTGCAGGGATTCCCTCCTCCAGCGCTGACTGGGGGAACAGGCAGGGGAGGGGGCGGGCACAGCTGGCTCTGCCTCTAGCCCGCTGTCACTCACGCAGCTGGGTGGATCTCGACAGTATTGCCGGGATCTGTCCCAGCTGCGATGCTCTCACAATACAGCTCGCTATATACTGAGTTACTGAGGTTAGTATATGTCCTCCTGTGACCCTTAAGAGAACTATGGGATAAAAAGATTGATTTTAAGTGCTCCTTTTTGTCTAAAATAACTAATTTATACTCACCTGATCCTCGCAGCCAGCCAGCCAGCCAGCCGCTCTCCTTTCAGCCTGTCTCCCACTCCACTGCAGCAATAGTATGTCCCTTTGCATCCTCACGTCCTATACACACAGTGTATTGGACAAAATGACTCACATGACCTTAGACCTCGCTTGCAATGTGTAGGTAGCACCACTGCAAGGGTTAAGAATATTTTTTCTAGGAGTTCTTCAAGGTAACCCTCCACAATAGGACACACATGGCAAAAACTAACTGGTTCTAACTATTTCCTATTCTATCCAAAACGAGAAAAAAATTAATGTTTTGGCTTTACTGTGTATGAATCACAATATGGCTGAGCAAACTAACCAGGAAAAGCAAACACTGTTCTCATGATGCAATAGGAACTTTACCTGCTTTGTTCTGTGTAAGCTGTGGTGGAGGAAGTGAGAAGTGTCACATGGGGCCTCGTGTGTGAACTTCTTCCTATTCGGTTATTAGCCCCCAGTCACCAATCACATTTATATGTCAGTCTGATGCTGACTGGCGGCTGACACATAACTCTGATTCTTAGGGAGATCATGTTGATGAATAAGGACCATTAGATTCTGACATAGACAGTTTCAGGAAGGAATCCACATGTTTGCTGAAAGGGAAGTAGGTTAGGGAGCTCCTGACTTCCTGTGCTGCACTTGAAGAAGAACTCCAGGGGAAAAAAATTTTTTTTTAAAAGTGCAATTGATGCAAAAACTTTTTTTGATAGAGCAGATAGGGATTAGAACTCCTATAAGATTATTGGCACCAGGGCAGAACCACAGATCATGGGGCCCCATAGCAAAATTTTGATTGGGTCCCCCAGCAACCTCCCTACTGTCAGTGATATTAAAGTCAGGTAGCAAACCAGCAAACCACCCCCCCCCGTACATGTGATGTCAGCTCTTCTTGAGGAATAATGTCAGTAGCAACTGCTGCAATCCTTATTGGGGCCCCCTTCCGCCTCCACCCCCCATAGCAGCCGCATGGGCCGCTATGGCTATTGTTACGCCACTGGTTGGCACCAAAACAGGAATAGATGGGAAATCTTCCAATGGGGACACTAGTTCTAACCACCAGGGTTTTCCCTCTCTTCGAGGGATCTCCACCCACTTCCTGATTTGGCTATCGGACAGAAAGTGAAGGAAAATCTCCCCAATGGGACAAAGATGGCAGAAACAATACCCTTCCTCACCTTACCCAAAACTAAAAAAAAAAACAACCTTTGGCTTCAATCTGTGCTGGTTAACAACTAGTCAATTCCTATGAAACATACGCCATTGTCAGGACCGCCACCGTTTGTGCATTATTTGTTTTCTCTGATGCTGGATAGTAAGGCCCCGTTCACACCTTTCCGTTTTGTCGGGCGTTCAACGCTCTATGAACGCTCTACAAAACGTACAACCATGAAAATCCCATTGTTTTCTATGGGTATGGTTCACATCTTTCCGTATTTCCGCCCGTCTGAACGCCCTACAAAACGGCTGACGCCCAAACAAGTACATGTACTTCTTTGGGCTGTTTTGGAGGGCGTTTTCCATTGGGATACAGCCAAGTAGCCTTCGGAATCGCGCGACGGTCGCGCCTATTTTTTTACCGCGAATCGTGGTAAAAAAACCGCGTGACGGTCGCGCGACAGACGTGCATGCGTAATACGCCTAGGTGTGAACCCAGCCTTAAGCTATCGCTATACATCCAGCGCTATGGCAGGAGAACTCATACACAGATTTCATAATGGCCAGCCCTACTCTCCCCTTGTCCTTTCACAGGATGATTTGTATATTGTCAATGATTCACATAATACAAAAGGGGGGATTAATCAAAACTGGAGCAGATGCCCGTGGTTCAGCGATAGCTACAAAATCCAGCATCTGATAAACTAATTAACACACAAACAGCAGTGATCCTGGAGGTGGCATATACCTCATGGGATTCATCTGCGTGTTACCCACCACTTATTTAAAAAAATAAAATCTTGGTGTTCTTCCCAAAATCAAAACAGTTATCAGCCCTGCCCTGTTTACAGCACATGAACTATAGAACACCTATGATACAGAGAGATGAGGTGTTTGTTTTGTAGTCCTAAAGCATTTTTTGTTCTAGGGTGACATTGCTGCTCCTCCACCAATGCAGTACAGCAGGGGTAGGCAACCGCAGCACTCCAGCTGTGGTAATAGTACAAATCCCATCATGCGTCTGGGTATCATGCCTGGGCCTCCCAGGGTCTTGCAATGCCTCATGAAGCTTGTAGTGCCGAGGCAGCACAGTGGCGTAGTGGTCAGCTCTTCTGCCTTGCAGCATTGGGGGTCCCTGGTTCAAATCCCAGCCAGATCACCATCTGCAATGAGTTTGCATGTTCTCCCTGTGCTTGCGTGGGTTTCCTCCCACACTCCAAAGACATGCTGGAAGGTAAATTGGCCCTGTATGTATGCATATGAAATAGGGACCTGAGATTGTAAGCTCCTTGAGGGTAGGGACTGATGTGCATGTGCTCTATGTACAGTGCTATGTAAGTGTTTGGCACTATATAAATACATGTAATAAATAATAAAATAGAGTAAGTGACAACAGGACATGTGTGGCACCAGTAGGTGAAAACAAATACAGCCACCATATCTAAGGTTTGGCAGGCTACAATATATCACGGTTTTGTTTTTAGATTCACTTTTATTGTATTTACAGATTTCAACAGCTCCCCATCACCATCCTGACTTCCATGAGGCTGAGCAATGCAGACAGTTTCACTTGCAGGCTTATAAACGAGGCCCTGTGTCTTTTATTTCTACTAGAATCGTAACACGAAAAAGTGCAAACACCTCTGTCAACACCCCGTACCCAGCAGAAAAGTGAGCGTGCGCCTTCAGAAAAAAAACAAAAACAACAACAGCAGTCGACTGACACTTTCATTCTCACACAAAGGGGCGGCTCATTGTGACAGACAACACATAAACAAACACAACAAAGGAAAACATTCCCCTGGCTGTCTATTCTTCATGTATTACAAAGTATTGGAACGATAGTACATAACACGTTTGCAGACATTGCCGAGAGTGGTGATCCACAGCAGAGAGTCATCGATGTGACTACTGTAAACTCACTTCTGATTGGCTAATATGGACACTTTTTACATCCTCGCTACCCCATACGGGGATCAAATTCTAATCCTTCCTACTGAATGAGCCAGAATTTACTTTTGACAAAGTAACCAAGTGGAAAATCTGAAGCTGGCCATACACCTATAGATTATCTGCAGATTTTCTATGGTCAGGTGAAAAAAGTGCAACAGATTCCTCCATCTACGCTAAACTGTGTGGATGGAGGAATCTCCTCTGCTGGCTCCTTATTGTATTCTGGTAACCAGCGCCCGCAGCTGTCAGGATACCTGAACAGTGACTGCGATCAATTGGCCTAAAGCTGGCCAGACACCTATAGATTATCTGCAGATTTTCTATGGTCAGGTGAAAAAAGTGCAACAGATTCCTCCATCTACGATGAACTTACATTGTAAAGCGCTGCGCAAACTGTTGCCGCTATATAAATCCTGTATAATAATATTATAATAATAATGATAATAAACTATGCAGATGGAGGAATCTGTTGCACGTTTTCCATCTGACCATAGAAAATATGCAGATAATCTATAGGTGTATGGCCAGCTTTAGGCCAATTGATCGCAGTCACTGTTCAGGTATCCTGACAGCTGCGGGCGCTGGTTACCAGAATACAATAAGGAGCCAGCAGAGGAGATTCCTCCATCCACGTCCTTTAGTGTAAATGGGGGAACCGAACGATCTTAAGGTGTATGGCAAGCTTTCATTTTCAAATCTTAACTGAACAAACTGAAGAGAGAAGCTGATTGGTTGCCATAGACAACTGCTCAAGAGTCTGTCAGCTCCAGTTTTGATAAATCCCCCCCTCCCCCCCAGTGTGTTTCATTTATGGAAACTGAAAAAAATAGAGCCGATTCATTTGCAGTCTAGACAGCATTCACCTTGTAGACAGAACACAAATTCTGATTTGCTGCTGTTGTGCGCCCCCAGTGCACATTTGCTCTATTTTCTACTGAAAGCTGAACTCCGAGTATGAATTATAATGCATGTTTACCTTGGTCCAGTGTAACTATGTATATGCCATGCTGGCCCCTAGACCAAAAGGAGCAATTCACCCTTGCAGTGTTAATGTTTAAAATAACTGGAGTTCCACTTTATTCATTTAAAGCTGGAGTTCAGCTTTTAAGGCTGCGTTCACACCTGACCGTTTTGTAGCGCGTCCTATGCTCGATGAACGCTCTACAAAACGGTCAAAAAAATTAATAGCATTGTAGTCAATGCCCTCGTTCCCACCTAGGCGTATTTCCGCCCGTCCCTAACGCCCTACAAAACGGCCCACGCCTGAAAAGGTCCCGGGACTACTTTGGGCCAAGTAGCCTTTGGAATCGCGCGACGGTCGCGCAACTTTTTTACCGCGAAACCGCGTGACGGTCGCGCAACAGACGCGCATATTACAATACGCCTAGGTGTGAATGGGGCCTTAGTGTAAATGCCCAAAAAGGCATTCCATCCCATACGTGCCTGATTTATCAATACAGTATCTGGCAGCGAACCATCAATCATTCTATGGGGGGTACTCCGTAACAGCCAGGATGGTGGCAACCCAAATACCTGATAACTTTTACTGAACTCTGATTGTGGCCATGGGATTCTACACTCTGCACATCACCCCGGAGTAAAATGCCTTGTGTACCCTGTGAGAAGCGTTCAGACAAATGCCGCTGCCACCACAACCCAGAAACGCGCACCTCTATAGACACTTTCTATGAATCTGGAATATTCTTTCTCCTGCAAGGCTTCCTGTTTACTGCTGACAAGGCATAGCCCCAATATGTCATCTGCCACCCACTAGCTGCCATACTGGCCCCCACTATAAGCATACATTACTGCAGAAAGCCACTATGGGAGCATTCACTATAGGACAAACGGTGCACTTGTTTTACCGCCCATAAAAGATTTGTAAGGTGGGAATAATGTCCTTTTAAGTCCAGCTTTATGTTAAATCGATGTAAAAATATATCGGATCCACATGGAATGACAGTTCTGCTGTAATATAAATACATACTTTTTGTATAATAAAACTTTCCTGACATGAAATGCGAGTAATACTGCAGGTTATCTCTCACTGCAAAGGGAACATATTATAATGAAAGGTGATTTAATTTACTGTATAAAGGACAACAAATGCAAAGCAGAGGCAGCATGCAATACTTACCGGTAAGTGTACTTCCACTTTTGCAGACACATTTGAGAAACCGCCACTAGATATGCGTTATATTTTCCCATTCACAGCAAAATATTTCTTACTTTACTGGTTTTTCCTTCAGAGCAGGTTTTATATATATATATATATATACACATACACAGATATATATAGCAATACAGGCAGCTTCTATTGCTTTGAATAGATTGCAATGTGCAATTAGGGGACATTAGCGTACATTGTACCACCCAAGCTGTGAGATATTTATCCCTTAGGATAGACAGCTTGCAACGGGTAATGCAGATCTGCCAGCACAGTACAGACAGGGTTAATTATTATCATTATTATACAGGATGTATATAGCGCTAACAGTTTGCGCAGCGCTTTACAATATAAGGAAGACATTACAATCGCAATACAATTCAAGACAAGATGGTAAGGAGGGCAATTATGGTATGGTAATTAAGGTAAACATAACTCCCCAGCCTCCTCCCTACATAGAAGGGGAAAGCGAAGTGAGATTTCACACCAAGTAAAAATCAAGTTACATTTAAGCAGCAATTTAAAAGAAAATACTTTTTGAAGTTATTCTATGTGAATGGGATCATGTGACAAATATAAAATAGGTGTTATCCCAATCTGGCAGCAAAAGTAAAAACACATTAATGATAAATACTATAGCTAGCATAGCCCGCAGGTATTAATACTAAGTGGAAGGCATATAATTTGCTCTAGAAAAGCTTCCCGACAGTCACGCTGTCTACCATCCCTGAATTTTGAGTTTGATGGAAGCAGGATGCAGGAGCACAATTGGGAGACAGGGGGCAAATCGTTGTCACCCTATAACAGGGAATGCCTGAACAAGGACCTTCGGATATTCTTTTAATTAAAGCTGCAGATTAAAAGTTTGAAAGCAAGTTCGGAAATTAAATGAACATGTTAAAGCAGGGGTGGACAAGTGAATATGGAATTCATTAGCCAGTCTGTCCAATCCCGGAGTCAGCAGGATTTATTTTTAGGAGCAAGTTCCATTGACAACAACTGGAGAAAACCTCAAAAGTTGGATGCCAGCTGTACTTTTCAAGAAGCATTGGCTCCCCTGATCCTGGGATTTCCCCAGCTCTCTGTTGAAGCTTGTATGTGATTTTATTGATTGTGTATAGATAAAGTTTTTTTTGTTTTTGTTTTTTTTCAAGGTCCAATGCTTGCCTATTGGTGGAATCCATACCACATTAAATATGGCCAATGAGCCTTTTTTTTTTAAATTTCTCTTTTGGTTTTGAATAGTGTGGGAGGGTTACAACCTCTGTCAAAGCTTATATTGCTACCCCTCATTCAGAAAGATAACATTCACTTCCTGTCCAAGTAGCAGTTGTCTCCAGGACAGAAGAATACATAAAAATGTCTCAACTATCCCAGAGACAACTAGAAAACTTTCAAATGTGTCACTGGCCTTCCTTTCTATAGATTTCCTCTTGCTGGGTCACTGGGAGAGGAAGTGATGGAAAACTACTTCAAGATAGAAAGTTGTTTTGTCTAGAGTTCAACTTTCGGAGTGAACCCAATCCTCTAGGGAGCCTCAGTGGACAACTGCATACCTGCGTTTGACAATGTATACTAGGGTTGCACAGATACCAAGTACAGTGCTCGGTACAAGTAAGAGTACATGTACCGATACTTTTGAGCTCCAAGACTACACTAGAGAAAAATTAAAAAGTTAGCAGGCAGCTGTCATTTGTAAGGAGCACACGGAGCTCCTGGGAATTGTACATCTCTGTTTTAATGTACAATTTTGTTTTTATAAATAGAAATAAAGGGATGCACAGATACCAGTTTTGCGAGTACGAGTACTGGTACTTGCCGAGTACTTACATGTACGAGTACTGATACATTTTTGTTTATTGTCATGTGACAGTTTTTCTAAAACAATAAAGAGTAATGATTTTAGGACAGTGGTGGAGCACCAGAGCCAGGTCCCAGCTGCAACCGCTGCAACCCTGGTAGATCTCATGAAAATGCCAAGTATCTGCACTGGCACTCGAAAAGTATCTGTGCATCCCTAATGTATACGTTACAAGCATTATAAATGCGCTTTACAGTTGTTGCCATTTGTTTTAATGAAAGGCTTGTGCTGTAACATCTAGAAATTGCAAGCCTGCTGCATGCGTGTTACCGGCATTAACGAATCCAACATGCAGCTATTCACAAGACGAATCGTTGTGCTACAGTGGCCCTGATGTGATCAAATCCTCACTTCTGCCACGTCTGAACTCTATCCGACACTGTGGTTGCCAAACACCTGCCCCACCCAAACCACGTGTAATAGGACACTGCCAGAGCTGCATGGAAACATTAACATCTGGCTGGAGTTTTAGTGGTCGTTCACACCATGTGCACTGACCTGCGTTTTTCCACACCGGACCAATGCAGGTCACTGGTAGGGCACAGTGACAGTTAACACTATGTAGATGTGCGCTGCAAGGGGTTGCATTAAAATGCAGCAAGTGTGCATTTAAACACAACCCATTTTGTAAAGCGCTGCGCAAATTGTTGGCGCTATATAAATCCTGCATAATAACGGACAGGAATGCATGTAAACACAATGCACAGCAACTGAAGAAAAGGGGAACAAATTGATAAATATTTGGATCCTTCTGACTGAAAAATGCTTGACAAGGGATGACATTAAAATACCGCATGTAAACGCACATAAGCATGCAAACATTTTTAATGTGTTGCGGTAACTGTTTGTGTGTGCGTGTATAGTGTGAAAGGGCCCTTCTGGGTGTAGTGCACTGCAACAGATATGCAGCTGTTGCTTTTTATAGGGAATTAACAGCTGTGATTTAATTAAACGTCAAGTTCTTTCTTGTATATTTTTTTTAATTCGATAAATATAATTTTTATTGAATTAGAAATAAAAACTGCGATCTCAAATCTTTATCCAGCTGCCAAAAAAATCTCAAATTAAAATACCTGCACTTTCACATCTACCAAAATCTTCTTGGCACTTTCATGTAAAAATAACTATTTCTTTACAAACATCTGAAATAAAGGAATATTCCTAAAAAGGAAGCGCAGGCCAATCGCTGATCGGCGCACACACACACGTTTTTGTTCGTCAGTGAGGGGCTGGTCTGGACTATCACACAAACTAAGATCCATTGAACTTCATCCCATACGAGGCTCCCTCCATCTCGCCGAGCTGTAACTTTTACAGTCAGCTGATGTGTGTGGGCCAGGACAGAAAAAACAGTAACACCAATGTGATGTTAACACAAAGACTAACCCACGGCAAAATTCTGCACTGCCAGTCCGGTGCTCTTAGGCTTGTATAGGCCTCAAAAACACATAGGGTTCTCCCTGCCTCTCATAAACAAACATGATCCCTCAGTGTTACACAAACAGACGGCCACCCTGTCAGCATTAGACACACAAAGGTCTTGGCGAGCCTGTCACACACTTCGCTGACCTATCACCACGTCACACAACTAGGATTTCATCGGCTGTGTCAGGTTTAGACAACTGCACGCTTTCAGTGCTACCGAAGGAAAAACCCAAAATGTAAAAATAACTACAAACAACAAAAAGAAAAAAATTAAATGGACGACACAGCAGCCCCCTGTCCCCGTCAGCCGCTGTCACATGCACACACGATTTCCTCAGACTACGAAATGTCAAACATTGCTAGTTGTTGTTTCCGCTTCAGTTTTCGGGACGCCCTGAGACCACGCCGCACTTTCTCTCCAAGCCAGGAGCATCCACACCCCCTTTTTCTCTGAACACAACACAAAAATGACGACAGATGCCTGCGTGACAGAGTGCCAACACGACTTCAAAGGCCACCTGCAAGACACACTAACATGAGGGGCAAGGGGAAAAAAAATGGCCACACAATAAACACATTACCTACATGCAGGACGGGCAAACAAAGAAAAGTGGCATACATAAGCCCGTGCATACATGCTAGTGAACGCGACGATGCACAAGGCTGCAGCATGCGTATCACGCAGCTTTCCAGCAACAGCAAATGTGCCCAATATTAGCTCGCCGACACAAAAAAACAGCGTGTCATATATGTAAAAGTAACTATATATAGTCACGGCAAACTGACCCGTCCTCCCAGATGCCAATGATCTGCAAAAGAATTTAGATTTGACTTTTCCTACATATGGATTTATAAATATAATTTCTAAAGCTGATAATCACATAACGATATGTTCTGGTTCTGTACAAAAAAAACAAACAAAAGTAATGTAACCAACAAAAATAAATAGCTAATTTGTGGAATAGAACAAAATGATAAACAAGGCACGACACGGTTAAATCTGAATTGCAAACAGAGATAGGAATAGTTTCATGGGGGGTGTCACTGATATTAAAGAGTCCGACACACGCGGCCGAGAGGCCAATCTCTAGCATTGAGGCCCGAAAGCTTTCAGGAGAGTCGCTCAGGCACCATATGGTGCTGCGAAGACGCACTGACATGGGAAAAAAATAAAAGGGGGTCCACGAGGAGGCGCAATCACTTGCACCCTAGTTAGACCTTGAAGCACTTTGACATGACAGAGGCTGTTAGGACGGCAGCCAACGCTGGCGAAAAAGTGTTCGTCATAAAATAAACGCTTTCAGGTTGTCGTTCCCACATGATCGGATTCGGAATACGCCTACTTTTTCTCTTTCGTACGCTTTCCTCAACCCCGTCTGCGTATACTGAGCACTTTGACGAGAAGTTAGCAATGCTAAGAAAAAAAACACAGCAGCAGCCTATGCACTGAAAAAGTAAAAGGAAACCGCAGCCAGTTTTTTTTTTTTTAAATCATTCACAAGATCGCAGGCGAGAGTTTTCTGGCAGGGAAGAGGTTAAATCTGCAGAGATGCCTCCACTTCCTACCTAGCACCTACTGCATGCACCTAGTGCCACAGTCTGGAGTGCCTTGTTGCAAGTCAAGGGGGAGAGGAGGACACGGCCTATGCGCTGTCAGCATTAAGAGGGAGTTAACCACTTCTCCGCCTCGGCTGGAGGCAGCCTTGAACAACCTTGCACGGCTATAGCATAGTCAACATACAGACAGAGGCCTTGTGTATGTATAGACAGCAGCGGCAGGCAGGCAAGCTTTGAACAACCAGCCTTGCCTTGTTGACACACTAAGGAAATGTTCACTGTAAATAGCATCCGGCAGGGCAACCCTTTAATATAAAAGCCCCCCTCCCTTTTCTTTTACTTGCATGAATTATATTTAAAGAATTGAGAGGAGGG
>NW_017307626.1:277273-288019 GCF_000935625.1 Nanorana parkeri
TTTTATACAATTTTAAAGCAATGCATTCCTCTACCCACAAGCCATGCTAGAATTATTAAGAAGGGGGTGGGGATTGTTTATGAAGCTGAGGGGTAGCTAAAAATAGGCAGAGACCCCCCCCACTTTTTTTTTTCTGCCATGCTGTCCAAAAAGTCCAGTCTCACGCCCCTTCCTTGTCACGCAGGCCCATCAGGGGTTAACCAGGTAGGACTCATTACTGTATTCAGCCTGCTAACACTCAACTACAGCACAAAGCCACATCCCACCACCCCGACCCCATGTGCAGCTTTGCATGGTAACTCACCTCTCTCTGCAGAACAAGGCTGGAGCTTTAAATCCCCCTCTGCTCTGATCTCTGGGATGGAGAGGGTGCAGATCAAGTTGGGGGGGCCAACCCAGGCAACAGCAAAGAAAAAAAAACACACAAAAAAACAGCAAATGTAAAAGGAAAAAATAAAGGGTGCAGGTTTGTTATTCCCTCTAAAGCTTGCCCAAACCAAGCCCCAGATCTGGAGTGCACGCCAGCTAATACTTTTATGGGTCCAGCTCTCTTCTGCTTTAGTTTCTTTTTAAAAGGGGTGGGGGGTTTATTTCTGTCTGTCCCTCTCTCTTTCTTCTCTTCCCTCCGTGTGTCAGGAATACAGACAGAGAGGAAAGGGGGAAAAAATCTAGTTATAGTCAGCTCCTCCCTCTCTATCTGTGTATCATATCCTTTTAATACAGTACGGCTACTATGGAGCGCCCCCTGGAGGCCATCGCGCTCAATGACAGCCCGCTGCCATTCAGAAAGCAATTTCTGGCCACTTGCAGGGGTGTGCGGGGCTGTGAAATGTAAAACTTGGCGCCGGTCCTTCTCTCCGCAGACAAGGGTCCTAAAGATGCTGATGGTGTGAGCTGGAGCCCAAAGCTGGCCGCACACTGCTAGATTATCATGCAAACATCCCTGTGAAAAATCTCACCGGAACGTTCGATAATGCCGTCAGAGTCTTGACGAATGTCGTTCCAAATTTGGTTTGTTTCTGGAAATGAATGGAGTTTCCCGAATGAAAACCACATTCATTGTTAAGAGTTTCCTTCGCTGGGAAAAAAATCCCATTCTGCTCCTTCGATTCTTCTTTTTTTTTGGTCACTACGGTCGAAAACGATTGGCCACATTCGAAAATTGAACTTGAAATTAATTTTTTTAACCAAATTCTAATGGTGTATGGTCAGCTTAACTACTGAGGCCGATATTAGGTGTAAGAGAGCCGATCGAAACTTTCAGTCGTGGTTCATGCAACAGGCTTGTGGTGCCGTTGCTAGTTCGTGGCACCCCAAATGCTGCTGAGAAAACGCATGGACACGTGTCACAGATTTTGCTACATGTGCAACTGAAATCAATGGAGACGCGTGACAAATGCAATCAGACAAATGCCAATGCGCGTCTCTGCTATGCTATGCTGTGTAAACGGACTTTTCAATTGTGTCCGTTCACACTTGAGTTTTGTCACTTGTTGCTTATAGATCGAAAAAGTTCAGGAGCTTTTTTTTGGGTAGAATTGCACATTTTTGGCCCAATAGACTTCATCAGTGTCTGCAAAACGCACCTAACATGCATTTTTCATGCAATTTTGCCCTTAAAAGTGGCCATACACCTTACAATTATCTGGAGATTTTTGTCTGGCATCGTGTTTTCGTCAGTTGATGGGGAGTGCACAACCCCAATTACTGTACAGCTGGCAGATTTTTGTCTTTCAAGCAGGCTAGAAAACCTTTGTCTAATTGGATGAAAATTGACGGGTTAGTGGTGTGGTTGTACAACACAAATCTCAAGATGCAAACTGCACATGCTCAAACGAAAATCTGTCCTTTCGATCGATGAAATTCAGCCAGGTGGAGGTGCTGACGAGCATTAATTGTGAACTTTATTGGTCTGTGCATGATGGGCTAGTTGTAAGAAAATTGAAGGAGGGTGAGATGTCTGGATAACAAAAGTTGTACAATGGTTGCAGATAGGAAAACACCGATATATCGGCCGAAAATGCCACTTTTAGCTAAATGCCGAAAGTGCCATTTTCCTGCCGATACATCGGCGCATCCGTGATTTCTTATCTCCCCGCTGGGTGCTGCTCTGTGTCCCAGCAGGGAGGAGAGAAACTGTGACAGCCGGCCGAGCGCTGCTTGAGGAGAACACTGAGCGGCCTGTGTCTCTCCTCCCACACCGCTCAGCCTCCTATCACAGTCAGAGAGTGGTGTGTGGGCGGAGACAGACCGCGCTGTCACAGGAGGCTGAGCTCTCCTCACCGCACCGCTCACTCAGCCTCCTGTGACAGCGTGTCAGAGAGGAGAGCAAGTGAAAACACTCAGTGATCGCTTAGTGTTTGTACATACAGGTGAAACTCGAATAATTAGAATATCGTGCAAAAGTAATTGCAGTAATTGCTGCAAAAGGGGCCCAAACCAAGTACTGAGTACATATGCATGCTTGTACTTTTCAGAGGTCCGATATTGTTCTATGTACAATCCTTGTTTTATTGATTGCATGTCATATTCTACTTTTTTGAGGTTGTGGATTATTTTTTAATGATCGGGTTTAGATCTGCTTTAATATATAATCTGTCCCTCTGCAGACAGGCTGAGATCTGAAGTACAGATGTTGTCTATGGCAACCGGTCAAATGTTTGCTTAAGGGAACCTAAAACATGATGGGATTTGGTTTCTATGGCAATACAACAATTTTTTTAAACAAGCAAAAGTGTGATTCAGTAAATTCTGTTTGTAGTATTTTTTTAGATGACAGACTGTCTCCGAAAGCATGACAATATGTTATACTCATGAACCCTCTATCATAGCTGGACATATGAGCAGGGTCAAAATCATTTTGCTGCCACGACTGTAAGGATTTTCCATGAAATACCTTTAGTGCAGATAATACCTGAAATCCATAAAGAGTGTCTGCGTCACCCCACAACAAACAGCAAAGGCAACAGATTCATGCGCCTGTCAGAATCATGTACCTGAATTTGTCACAAAATGTCTCGATTGTGTCATATCCTTGTTAGGACACAGGTGGCCGCCAATGACGATGTGCAGCCAAAAGCATCCTAGCAACCAATGATGCTTGGCTGCACAGCATCATTAGTTTCTAGGACACTAGTGGCCTCACCACACAGCGTTAATGGTTGCTAGGACACTAGTGGCCTCACCACACAGCTAGACAGTATGGCTGCACATCGTCATTGGCATATCCTGGGCCCTAGCAACCAATGACACTATGTGGTAAGGCCCCAGCTTCCTAGGAACCAATGACACTGCTAGGATGCTGGTGGCTTCACTGAACAGCATAATTTGCTGCTAGGACACAGGTGGCAAGGCCTACGTTTGGGCAAGATCAACTGGGTCTTAATTACCGCCAGCTTTCTTATATCCAAAATGGCAGTATTTCTTTATGAATTTGTTGCAGCCACCGTGACAGCCAATGTAAAATCGCCACTAAAAACAACCACCTGAATATGCTGCATGCGTCGGTAATATCATTCTGTGTCTATGAATTTGATACAGTGCTTCCTAACACACCCCTTATGCCAGAAAAATGTAGCAAACACTTTACTGAATCTTCCTGAATGTTTGAATGAGGGCTGGCATGATTACCAAGTGCCCTTTTTTTTTGTAGGGCAGTCCTCCAATTTCGCAAAATGCCCCATGCACCCTTCACCCATGTCCCACAAAATAGCGCCACCACTATTGTTTTCTCTTGCAGAAAACTGTCCTCACAATTTTTTCATTAAAGTTGGCAACTATTAGGGGTTAACGCTAGGTCCATGGTTACATTTTAAAGTTAGTTTTAGGCCCCGTTCACACCTTTCCGTTTTGTCGGGCGTTCAACGCTCTATGAACGCTCTACAAAACGTACAACTATGAAAATCCCATTGTTTTCTATGGGTATGGTTCACATCTTTCCGTATTTCCGCCCGTCTGAACGGCCTACAAAACGGCTGACGCCCAAACAAGTACATGTACTTCTTTGGGCCGTTTTGGAGGGCGTTTTCCATTGGGATACAGCCAAGTAGCCTTCGGAATCGCGTGACGGTCGCGCGACAGACGTGCATGCGTAATACGCCTAGGTGTGAACCCACCCTAAGACATTGATTTTGGAGTCAGGTAAAGGAGTCAATTTACAGTAGATCTTCAGTAACTTCACAAGTCTGCATGAAAACATTCTTGACGTGTCACAATATACAGCGGTATGTTTTGTGAAAAAAAATATCAAACATTTGGAAATGTTTCTTTTATTTTGAATAACGTTGGCAATGGTTAAAACTATGGTCAGTTTTTTTTATTGCCATCTGTGTCCCACTGGGGACACTTCCTGACACAGGAGGAAAGTGAGGGGGTTCCTGTTAGACAGTAGTCACTAGAGCAAGCTTCCCTGTTAGAAGATTTCCATTCCATTCCTGTTCTTCCGACAAATCAAGATTTTGGATTTTCCTTCACCTTAAGACCCCGTTCACACCAGGGCCCTTTGGCCTTGTGGATTCGGCCGCACAGATCCGCCAACATGAACAATCCCATACATTGCTATGGGGACCCTTCATGCGCGTCCGCGCGATCCGAACCGCCCCCTGCACTATTTTTGCTGCGCTGATCAATGTGGTTTCCATACAGGTTTCAATGGAACCGCGCTGAGTACCACAGTGTGGGGCGTTTTTAATTGCGTTTCAGCGCTGAAACGCAATTAAAAACCCCAAAAACCTCCCTAGCGAGATCAGCGTGGTAACGGCGCTGATCTGTTAACAAGGGTCAATGGATAGTAAAGACCTGACTCCATAACATGGAGTGGGAGGTGTTCAGTAGTATACAAGCAGAGTTGGTAGCAATGCTAACTGATAACAGTACAGCACAGGCATAATGTACAGGAAATCCTTAGTATGGGGGCATCTGGCAGGGTTTGACCCACCAAGGGTTTGGTGAATCTTGTAAAAAATTGGCAAACCTTAATTTAGCGGCTAATCCCACTAAAGTCTATGGAGGACAAATCCTATTATTACATTCTGGCCATTTTTAGAGATAATAGGAAAGCTGGGCACTGCCATGGGGAAAGTGCACCACTGCAAAATATAATGTTTAAAAAATATACTGTACACTGGGATTAGGACGTTTTCACACATCTTTGAACAGTAAAATTGATTTTTTTACAATTAATTTAGCTTACATACATCAGCAGCATCCCAATCTGATTCATTTCAGTTTGAGAAAAAGACTGTTCAGGTAGTCTTAGCAGCAGGGTTGGCTCCAGACAGTTTTTTGGGGGTTGCTGTGTTGGTGCTGGTGGTATACCGGGGCAGTTAAGTTCCCAACCCTAATAAACACAGATATAACATAATGAGAAATGCTTCATCAGAAAATGAAAGATGCCTTTTTAAATAGAAACTATTCACAGTGTAATAAGAGCACAGACTGTGGGTCCTTTTAAACACATTAAAGCTTACAGAGTGCAGTGGTCAGAAGTATATAATAACACTGTCCCTAACACTGCTGGAAGCAAGTGCAAATATTAGTTCTATATTTGGTGTCAGTGGGCAAAAATATACCATACTTGCCAACATTAGAAAGAATCAGGAACAACACCTTGAAGGGACTGAAGAAAGAAATTAGTGTGCCATGTGGGCCTGCTCCCACCCAACTTGAGGAGACTGAGAAAAAAATGTAATTTGCTTCGCACTTGTGGGCACAGTAGTTGTCGTCAAATAAGTGTAGCTTCATAGTGTATGGCTTGTAGTGTGCCATGTTTCTCCCTTTTCTTTGCTATAGTTTACGCAAAATAAGGCATGGGGTAAACTGAAGAAAGTATGGGAGTAACAATGGGGCCAACAATGATAACCCCAAGCAATAACTGCAAGCAGGTGTCAGGGTCAGCAGTGACAATCTCCAGAATGTGTTAGGGCCAGCTATGATAATGTCCTGTGGATGTCAGGGCAAGCAATAACTTCCAACACAATAACCCCCAAAAAGTGTAAGGGCAAGCAATGACAAATCCCAAACATGTGTCTGGGTCAGCAATGACAAACCCCAAACATGTGTCTGGGTCAGCAATGACAACGTCCAGCATGTGTCCAGGCTTGCAGCAATAACCCCCAGCAATAATCCCTAGCAAGTTCAGGGCGAACAGCCCCCAGCACAATAACCCCCAGGACTGCATAATAATACTAACCTCCCACACTGCACAATGATTACCCTCAGCAATAACCCCCAGCAAGTGTCAGGGCAAGCAATATCCCCCAGCACAGCACAATAAAAATCCACAGCATTGGATAATGATAACTCCCCACAATGCACAGTGATAACTCCCAGCATTGCATGATAACCCCAACACTGCACTATAATAATTTCCAGCATTGGTGTTCAGCAGTTTTTCCTACACCAGCTCTGATTACAGGCCTGTCTGTAATCATTTAATCAGAGAAATAGATTATAATAGGGAACATTATAGTGTAGAATACAATAGACCAGCTAGGAGGATTTCACCATCCGTGTGGATAGGGCAATCGAGAGTGCTTTCTGACAGGGGCGGAGTTACCCTGTGTGCTGGAGTGGAACCCAGTAGCAGGGAACAGGCTGAATACAAGTCCGTGGTGAAGGTACAAGATGGGCAAGCCAAAGGCGTAGTCAGGATACAGTCCGGGTCGAGGCAGGCAGCAAATATCGATAACGAGAAGACAAGCCAGGGGTCAATAACCAGTGAGTCTGAATGGTGGGAAAGGAGATCAGGAGCAGGAAAGAGGATAACTATTTGTACTTGCACAGGATTCAGGCAGAATAACTCAGCAACAAGTCAGGGCTCTGACTGGAATTTAAACCCAGCAAGGTCCAGGAATGCCCCTGTTGTCGCAGAAAACGAGGAAGCTTCCAACCACCGGAAGCCAATGGGATGGTGAGGAGATGTAGGTGTGTCAGTGAGGATATCCCTGTGAATTACCAGTCACACTCACGTGTACGCTCACGTGCATGCGCACGCACCTGCAACCCTGCCGCTGGGCACCGAGACACCACAGGGAGGATTCTACAACCTGCGCCATGCCGGTCGACAACCAGGCAGGGAGGACCCCTGGTCCCACGATACTTTCTCATTCGGCCTGCAAGGGTGAATGCTAAAAAAAACTACAGGTTATGGCCAGCTTTAGAGTGTCAGCTCCTTCTGGAAAAAGGATCTATATACTCTAAATATATCAGTGCTATACATATACTGTATCAAGTAAACAAATACTGTTGAGGGCTAAAATGTTTAGATTTTACATACTTTCTGCCTTATTCAGCCAGTCATTGAAAAGAGGAATTTGCAGACTGTAGTAATTCCTGGCAACCATTCAGAAATGGTCTCTTACCTGATGGGACTATGTATTGATTACTGCCCTTTGCAGATGATCCTTACTCTTTTCACTGCAATAGTGAACAAGCCTCAAGTGACCACGCACAGCCCAATATTAGCTATCAATAGGATGGAATTTAAATGAACCTATGGAAGGCATTGAAAGCACCTTAATGGGACTTGTAAAAGGCATTTTGTATTTCTATCTAAATGATTAATGCTTGGTGAAATATTTGCATATACATTAAACCACCATAGCAATAATTCTATTCATAGTAACATAGTACTGTAGGTAAGGTTGAATAAAGATACAGGTCCATCTAGTTCAACCTATGTGTGTATGTGTGTGTGTCTATATGTACGTGGCTCTTAGTAGTTTCCATAACCCTGTATATTTACAGGGTTATTTACTAAAGAGCCGAAGGATCCAGCCGTTGCTTCGGATGATCCTTTGGCTCTCTTCGGCCGCTGTCACCGCTAGCTCCGCCCAATTGTTGTTTTTTTTTCATTTATGTTTTTTCTTTAAAATATATATTTTCTTTAATCTTCCTATTTATTTACATTTTTAAAATCATTTTGCAATTTTTTATTTTCTTTTTAACATTCTTTTCACTAATTTGCTGATTGCATGTTACCTGGGTTTGGGATTTAGAGTCTTTCTGGGCTGTACAAGGAACCACGGGGTGCCTGCACTATACCAGTGTTGTTAGTTCACACACTATACAGCACCTGACACATTCACTATGTGCACTTTTTCCTGCTTTGGATTTCATTTACAAAAGATTATCCTGTAGCTTATAAAGAAAGAAAGCGGAGATTCAAACAATGTTCTTATGTTGTGTCGTTCTTAGTGCTGACATCTCTGACACAAGTACAGTACAACATTATCAAAAGATATTTTATGGGACCTTACTGTAAATTCACCACTCCGGATCAATTCCTGAAACATTCTTAAAAGTTTGAACAATAGTCCTTCCAATCCATTTTCAAACCCTTCCCACATGGTGATCTTATATTACGCTCATTAGATTATTCCAAATTTATTTCTCAACAAGCATCAATATAATGACATGAGGACACAACATGAGGCTAGAAGAGAGGTGCTTTAATCTTAGACTGTGCAAGGTTTTTTTTTACTGTGCGAGTAGTAGGATAGAATAACTCAGTTGAAGTGAAGTGAGCTGAACTACGTTTGGCTATTCACTCCGGCTCAGTGCGTCTGAAATCAGCCGTACATCGGCTGCCTTTGGTCAGCCGAACATGCTATGCATGTTCAGCTGAGCCGAAGTGCAGAAGAACTTAGACTCAGCCGATCCAACAGCTGGATCGGCTGAGCCGAAGCTCTGGCAGCTCACTCGCTGCCGTTCGCCCTTATTCTCATAGTTACATAGTTACATAGTATTTGAGGTTGAATAAAGACATTAGTCCATCAAGTCCAACCTATTAGGATCTCATTCTAGGAGTACCCGTACCCCTGTATATTACGGTCCCTTAAGAAATCGTCCAAAAGTTTCTTGAACAATTCCACATTATTTGCTGAAATCACCGCCATCTGGGATTCTCATGGGGGGCGAACCACAGTAAGTGAATAGCTAAATGCTGCCAAGCGGCATTCGGCTCGGCTATTATGTTTGGTACCTCCGTTTAATGGCGAATCAGCATCCCCAGGTCACTTGGGGACATTGGTCATTTCAACTGGATGGAGCCAGCCGTGAGATCACAGCTGGCTCCGCCCAGCTGTCATTTGCGGGGGCGAACAGCCGGCCTTCGGCTGTCACTTCGGCTCAGTTGAGCTGAAGCATATGCCTTCGGCTCGGCTGAGCCACTCAGCTGCTTTCAACTTCTGTACGGGCTATTGTGAGCCAAAGGATCAGCCAAAGCTGCAGCTGGATCCTTCGGCTCTTTAGAGAATAACCCTGTAAATATACAAGGATATTGGAACTACTAAGAGCCACGTATATACAGGCACACAGCCACACTGAACTAGATGAACCTGTGTCTTTAGTCAACCTTACCTACTATGTTACTATAAATAGAATTATTGTTAGAACTATTACTATGGCGGTTTAATGTATATGCTGACACTTTAACGATGATGCATATAACGGATGGCGCCTCCCTCTTCAGGATGGTTAATCAAGTCTACATATAGATAATGAACCTGTCTTCATGAAAAACAATGAATGACACTCACATGAAAACTCGTCAAATATCATGAATACCACATTGTTCAAGAACCTTTAATGTATTCAGATAAATAGCAAAAGATGATTATTAACTCACGGAAAGTGCAAAATCACATGTGCCTAGTCAGTTAACCCAGCATCCCAATCCATGGTGAGTGGCTGCACAATGAGGCAAACAATAGTCGCCTGGGATCACAAAGAAACTGACTTACATTGAGCAGGAGAAAGGAGAGGGCATCTGCCAAACCCATCCTGCACTGATTCTTGTGATAGACTTACCAGTGGTGATGGTTTTGTATCTCCCCTACTAAGTCCATCACAAGGCTATTTGAAGTTATTCCCTCTGTTTTTTCTTACTGGAACCTTAGGGCCCATTCACACTACTGCACTTTATGTTACGTTTATTGATGCAATGCATAGTGCAGTACAATAAGTGGCAGCACACTAAAGCACGTTGTAGTGCCAATAATGTTACATGCTCCTTTTTTGGTGCATCAGGCAGGCCATTAAATAAATGTACTACCTTAACCCAACACAACAATGCACGCTAACACACATACGTTAACAAACTGCAATTATGTGCATGGGCTCTAAGGCTACTCTAAACCTAATTCTCTAGCCTAAAACTACACCATTACACTAAGCTGAACCCTCACTAGTCTGTGTCATCAATAATAATGTAAATGTGAGGGTCACAGAGGAGCTCTAGGAGATTGGTGATATTTCTAGATTGTCCATGTTTTTTAGGGACAGGCATTCAGTAAGAAAGATCCATTAAGGGCTTCTCCATGACTGAATCATTTCCAGATACCTTTGTTATTGGAGTGAAAAGTCTGTATGTCTGATCACAGCACACTCATGACACACAATTCTGCACATCTATACAGAGATTTTGGCTGACAGATTTTTTTTCCTAAATAGAAACCACTGTCTAGAAACTAGACAGTTTTAGCCCTTGGTGCTCCCTTGATTGTCTGAGTCTCCTTTTCCATCTTTAAGAAAAAGCCTAGCCTATTATAGTAAATCCAACTGCTGAGGTACTAAAAATCCCAGCATGCTTTGCCAGCTGTAGGCTCGTTAGGACTAACTGGGAATGCTAGCACTTGGAACCTAAAATGTAGGTAATAAATAAGCTCAAATCTCTTCCTCTGGGCTTTGACCCTGGTTACTTCTATCCTGCCTTTGATTATTAGTGCATGTGACCCCCCCCCCCCC
>NW_017307626.1:288222-307239 GCF_000935625.1 Nanorana parkeri
AGTGCAGGTGCACCCCCCCCCTCCCCCTACTTTGGGACAACCCAGAAAAGATATGTACTCACGGACAGAATACCCCCATGTCATTTTTTATAGCTCTGTCATTGCTATGCCTTCATCACCTTTTGCTGTCATTGCTATGCCATCATCACCTTTTTCGGTCATTGCTGTGCCATCATCACCTTTTGCCACAATAGGTTGGCAGGGCATGCTGGAACTCGAGACCTCGCTAACTGGTGGTCGATGGGTCTTTGCTTACAAATTGTGGGCTGATGTCATTAGAGGCAGAAGTGCTCTTTCTTTGTACTATACCCATAGAAGTACCATCAATGCTGCTACCTCCCAGCAATAAGCACATCTAATCATGATCATAGACATTTTTTTTTCTAACAATCAGCTTATGAATACAGATTGTACATTCCTGCGGCATTTCCTCATTGTTTGTACTAGCAGGAGGCAGCTGAGGGGTCATGAGGCTAGGTGAGAAACTCTTCCCATACTTCCCCTAGGGGGCGCTGCCTGAGACAATGTTCTCACCTTGCCTAATAGGGGGCACAGCTCTGCAGAGGTATTCTAATGTAGTTGCAGAGGTTAAGCCACAGACTAGCTAATGCTGCAGCAAACTAATTGCTTTCACTGGAAATTTAGAGAAGTCTACATTGTATACACAGTCATTTTATCCACAGTTATTTACCTGATGTAGCTGTAGCCCTGAAGTAGGATCCACGGCTGCTAGGCCACATAACAGTCAACTTGTCTGCTGTATCTTTAGTTTTGCCCTAAGGACTGATTCAGGGTACTCTGAATGCCGCATGACGGTCCTGTATAAATGCAAAACAATAATCAAACATCAATTTCCAGGGAATCTGCCCCTCAAATCCAACACATGCACAAGCTCAGTAAATAATAAAATTAATGGTCAGTAACAAAATCTTCTATTTAATGTAATGAAGTAATAAACCATTATGAACATTGATGTTCAGACACAAAGATTTTATTGGGTGATGCTTTCTAAAGAAAACTACACTAAGGAGCACAAAATAATATCTGCACATAAGGAACAGGCAATATGGTACCAGTATAGAGAGTGATAAGGAAGAGGCAAATGCTGTGGCTAAGTTGTATATGGCTTTCACATGGCCATTCAGTCAGTCCGTTTTTGACCCTTGATTACATGAATCAAAAACGGACTACAATATATCCTTTTGGGTGGCCTGATATAAGCAGATGTGCATTGTTCTATAACTGCCCACTTCCGGGTCCCTTTAAGTTTGTTGGACTGAACGCAAAAAGTTTGCATCCAAGCCCGCTTTTACTGACCTGATGTGGGCAGATATAGGCAGATGTACAGTATGTCTGTTTACATCCTGCTACCCATAGTGGTTACATGGGTCCGTTTTTCCTTCATTCTGAGATGGCCATGTAACATCTGTCTCCGTTCTGATCCGATTCAGCAGGGGATCCTAAAAGAACAGCGCCCGTGTGAAAGGGACACTTTATGGGTATGGTTTAATACGCACAGTATGGAGGAACTCATGAATGTGCACCATAAATAATAAAGATGTTGAGCAGGTATTGGAAGATGTGCAGAGATAACAACTATATACTGAGAATTACACCCAGCATACAAAATAAGAGTGGTACGACAGAGCAGCATCCATGTATACAGAAAGAGATGCTCAGATACTGACGACTTGCTTGAAGTACTGTGGTATGTTTACAAATAAAGAACAAAGACAGATAATTATTTGCTTATAAAAAAAGAATATTAAAAAAAAAAAAAAGACAGATAATTATATCCAGTGTTAATATCAAAATAAGTAGTACTAAAGAATGCCCATATATAAAAAGTGCCGAACAGTAACCAAAACAGACAAAAATACATTTTTATACACATGTGAACATGCCAGGATCTATCTTATACAATACGGGACATTTGGCCACGATGCTGGATCATGTCTCTGCTGAGTGAGATAAATCCAGAGTGATTTGTACATCTTGCAGGGTGACAGAGCTAGGAAACAGGGTGACCCCCTGGATTTTAGCATGAGTTGATATGTCTGATAGCACTTTCTACTTTCCACTCCTTTGCTGCACCGATACAGAATGCCAGATTTGCTCAGCAGTCGCTTCCTTAGAGAGATTTGAATTCCCCAGAACCCCACAATCCACCGTCCCTATGCAACCACCTGGAGGAAAGGGTGAAATGAGGAAAAGGGGCATTGCATTTGCATATACCAAGCCTAAGAAATAAGAAAGTCAGGCAATTTTTTGGGCTCCATTGGTGCAGCAGAAAGATGAAGACTAAAAGTAATGGGGGAATCTGAAATCATATGGTGCCTGCTATTATATGTATATGTTGTTTTGCGCTCATTAGTGTAGACATGACTTGGTAACCCAGCTTTCTGGGTACGCCGCGCTCAAGCCTGCAGTTCTGCAAACTCAAATCTGCCCATCTTAATCTTGAATTCTGTACATCCCAGGACCACCACATTTTAATACACATGTCACCGATTACTCGGAAATAAATGGTTTCTACCCTATGAGCCTCATCTACTGTGTTTTTTTTTTACTAGCTTCATGTGTAGCTCAGAGAGAGTTAGGTTGCACAGAATGACTAGAATAAGGCTGCAGTTCTATCCAGATGCACTTCCAGAAGCAGTAATGAGCATTATTTTTTCCCCCCATTCCTGCTATATAGTGAACACATGGAGCTCTGTAGTTCATGTGCTAGTAATCTACCTTTTATTGGCACTTTGAACTTCAGGGAACATCACCATACTACTGACCACCCAAGTACTTACATTTTTTTCCATGATACAGATATTGCAAGCCTGATTGCAAACATGACAACTTTTCAAGATGGGAAAGGAGGGACATGTTTTACCGGCAACATTTTTTAGGCAAAATATACAGAATTGCTACACTTTTGGCCACAGTCCCATTATTGCACCATTTTTACAGACATCCACAGTGTAAAAAGGGATATGGTATAAATTACATTCAATTCCGTAAAGCAAACCACCATCAGAATGTACTCATACTTAAACTCCATGCAAAGGTTTTTATTATCCCTTGCAGTGGGGCTACCCCCGCACTGTAAGGGTTAACTGCTTGCTTTGGTCTAGTTAGGAAAATAAAGGTAATACTCACCCGACCATCCGAGCTGGCTTGCTCTCAGACCGGTCCTTCCAGCCTCACTCCCGCTCCTCCTGCACAGTGGTGTAAGGTCCTGCGAGTCATCATGCTCTATACATGCACAGTGTATAGGATATGAGGATGCCGAGGGACACACCATTGTTGCACTCTATTATGCCATTTTTTACTCTGTCATAGAAAGTCAAGCTCCATCCCACCTTCTCCCTTACCACATATTGGTCCCTCGGAACAATAGGCAGCTAACCAACAGTAAGTAGTGGGAGCTATGAGGCTAAGATAGGAGTTTGGCTGCTTATACTGAAGTTAGTATTTTCATAGTAAAGTGCATTGTGTTTCTTGACTTCCAGTGTGCTGCAGCTATTTAAAGATATACTGTATGCAGTATATACAGTATATCTGCTTTATAGTGTTGGCCAGGTTCTCAGTCACATGATGCACTGGGTCCTAAGTTTCATCTTTTTTGGACTGAGATTGTCTCTTTCAAGGTGTACACTTCGATTCTAAGTGAGGCGACATTGGCAGCAGTGGATCACCGGTCTGAACTCCCACTAGAGGTTCAGTGGCGTATCACATGATGGTGAGTAAAAAAGGGCCTCAGAAGGTTTTTTTTTTCTTTTGTAAATTTAGGTTGGAGAATTAGGAACAAAACATTGCATGGAAATGGACTTTAATTAATGTATGACTTGATGGGTTTTCTTTAAAGTAAAAAAAAATTGTAGCGGCTCAAGTTGGTGACTGAGTTGGTAGTCAAATAACACTGGGAGGAGCTGGACTCTAGAAAACTCTCAGTAACCATGACACCAAGGGCTGTTAAGCAACCTCTGCGGGAGCAGAGAGAGATGGAGAGGCACTGATGTTATTGGAGGGGTACACCTTCACTGTACACTCTGAGCCATGGTGAAAACAGAAGCAGAAAACCCCACCATACTGTGGTGGCACCACTACAGCCCATAGGAACCGTTACCCAAACTGAGCCTGATATATTAAGAATGCTGACTGTAGGACAATAATGTAAAAGCACAATGATTAGGGCTAATAATTGCTACACATTTAAAAAAAAATAACTTGACGTCTACTTTCAATATGCTGATCTTTAAAAAACCACAAGTTTCCCTTTCTTTATTAAACATATTTTAGCAAGCCTAAGGTGTATGTTTGAAACAATAACGAGTGACTAGTAGGAGAAATTTGTATCTATATCGTTTACAAAATACGGCACATGTCCATCTATTTTCTTTGCTTTTATGTGCTCTTTGCTTTTAAGTTGTTAAAAAAACAAACACACATTCATTAAAAGGTAGACTGTAATAACAAATGTTAAGAGCAGAATAAACACATATGACAGTGAAATAGCACATTTTTTATATGACTCTATACATCTGAGCTTAAAGAGGGACAGCTGTAGCAGTAGAGGACCAAGTGAGGGACTGTCCCTGGTTGGGAGGGATGCTTTAAATACTTTGTATGAAAATGTCTCCGCAGCCAGTGACAGATTGACTTTAATGTGGGCCCCATACTCAAAGTCCTACTCCATTGAATCTGCCTGGCTGTGGCCTATCAGTGACAACTGCTGAAGAGAACACACACAGCTGTAAAGACAAGGGTGGCTGCCTATTCTTCTCACTCAAAGGCAGAGCAAATCTCTGCATCAGCAGCAACACTCAGACAGGCATATTCAGCCGGCCATATGTCCGTCACTGCTTCAGCCCTTTGGCACATGTTGCCTCTGCCCTTCTTGAAAGTGTATACTTGCGCCAGTGTGAACAATGGAACCGCTTCAGGCCCCAGAGGGTAGCCCCATCCATTCTCTTTTATTGTACCAAACTATGTTTATGAATGCTTCCCTTTTTCTTTTACATTCTCTGCTACATGCTTGTACTTCCTTAGTATGCATATCACTGGTGAGGGCAGGATAAAATACATAGGCAGCACGTTGGTATTCAGTGCAGCATAGCCCCGGGTTACCGTGTACAAAAACCCCTCAAAGCCTATTAAGTGTAAATCAGTGAAAAGTAAAGTCACCAAATTCATTACAGCACACTGCAGTCAGCTTAAAGCAAGCCTAAAACAATGAAGGAACAGTATGGTCACTCTTCTACCATGAGACTGGAATGGGGCAGCTGAAGAATCCACATTTTTGATAACAAGTGAGAAAAAGTATGGAGTATTGTATGGATGTATTGGAGGGCCAGGGCACCGCTCATATTACAGTCGATATAGAGTCAATCACAAAAATCTGATCTATTCCTAAACATGTTAAACTCCGGAATAAGCAAATATTGTCTAAATACAAAGTCATGTGTATTCTTACTTAAATGTTGGTGTGCTATTGCTTTCAGGCCTGTGCAGTAATCTGGTGTGAAACTTTCTCTGTGCAGGGGTTTCTGGTAATGAAGACCAGTCACTGCTGCTCTCTCTCTGGTTCAGGAATATATTTAGATTTAGTTTTTTTGTGCCTGGAGTTCAGCTTTAAAGTGGAACTGCAACCTCCTATTCTATGCATCCATGGAAGGTGCCATCTAAGCCTCTATTTGGATTGCAGATGCCATAATGCTGCACATATGATCAGCTATGACACCAGCCATTTGTGAGCTTGAGGCTAGGTTCACACCTGCACTATACCGCACGACACCCAGGATGCGCGTCACAGGTGTCGCGTGGTCCTGTACAATGCAGGCAGCGATTGCTGCGCGACCCCATTGATTTCAATGGGGTGACATCCGTGCAGCAATCGCAGAAAAAAAGGTACAAGTACCCTTTTTTTGCAATACACGATACGCGGCTGTTTTAGGAGGGAAACCGCTCGATCCGCCTGGTGCGACTGGGGTGCCATTAGAAAATAATGGCACCCACAGCGCGATCGGTTCACACCTTGGCGACTCCTGACCGTGCGGCAATAAACGCGGAATCATGCAGGATTGCCGCACGGTGAGGTGTCCCCTAGGTGTGAACCTAGCCTGAAACTTTGGTTGAGAGCTGAAATAATCACACTGGCATGCCTTAAAGGAGAATTATGTGGCGAGTGATTTTCACTCATCTGAGCCGACCTGTGACAATGAACTGTCGCTCGACCTGTGAAATGAACACATACCGTCGCTCGCTCACTTCTCGATCTATCCGTGCAGAGAGCCGTGACTGTCACTCACGGCTCCCAGCAGGGATTCCCCCCCTCCCCTGTCCGATCCTCCAGCGCTGACTGGCGGAACAGACGGGGGAGGGGGTGGGTACAGCTGGCTCTGTCTCTAGATAGGCAGAGCCAGCTGTCACTCACGCAGCTGGGTGGATCCAGACAGCATTGCCGGGATCCGTTCTGGCTGCAGCGTCTCAGTATACCGGGAGCTGTGGCTCGAGGTATACTGAGCTTTGGGTGACGGGAGGACGCTAGTTTGTGTCCTCCCATTACCCTTAGGAGAACTTTGGGGAAAAGCACTGACCCCATAGTTCTCCTTTAAAAGTAACTGTTTTGGGAGACAACTGAATAATTGGTGGGTAAAGTTCCTCTATAATGTATTTTCAAAAGTTATGTTAAAACTTTTTTTTTACTCTGCAGCATTCGATACATTTTTGATCCAGCCGAGAAGGTCCTTGTTCAGGCATTTCTCGTTATAGGATGACATCACTCTGACCCTCACTCACAATTGCTGCCACATGTGGAGACTATAAGCAGCCGTGCTGATGTTCAATGCACAGGCATGTTCGGCCAATGTCACCATCAAGAAGCTTGCCCTGAGCAATGACATGCAGCCATCATTGGACTGCATGCATTTAGTCAGCAAGGGGCTGCAGGAGAGAGTTACAAAAATGGAAACGGTTAAAAAACAGTATTTTCTATAGAAAGAAAACCCAGCAATGGTTTATAACACACAGGGCTTTAGCATCAAGTCAAGCATGTCATCAAGTTAGGGTTTACTTATACCATTTCTTTTGTGTAAACCATTTAGCCAAACCTTGATTTGTAACAAACAGTTCTTTTAAACACTGTGTTATTTCTTGTATTCATGGGCAAAGCTAAGATACTAATGTTCTCTAGGAAAAATATCAGATATGTATGAGTTACAAATTAACCCTTGCAGTGGAGGTACCCCTGCACTGTTGTCTAGGGGCGAAAATAAAGAAGAAATACTCACCCAATCATCAGTCCAGCGTGGCTGCTAAACTGGTCCCCAGCAGGCTCTGCTTCTCTGGGCTCTGGCGGTCTAAGGGCCCATGACACCATCACTTCTAATGCAAGTCTATGGGACGTGAAGAGGCTGAGGGACTTATCACAGCCAGAGCAGAAGGGAAGAGAGGTGAGTGGTTACTGCCATATGACTGGGTGAGTGTTTCTTCTGTATTTTCGCCTTACAAATAAATGAGCAGGTAACCCTTGTTGTGAGGGGTTAGCCCCACTGCAAGGTTTAATTTTTCATATACTTGGAGATGTTCTTGAAATAAATATATGCTGTCAGGAACAGGGGCATTTATCCCGTTGCTTTGCCATGCAAATAGGAGAAATTTTACGTATAGAGAAACCCAGTCACTGAGCTCTCTTCATCATGTTATTGTAATTTCAAAAGTAATTTTCATATTTTAAAGCTATACTCCACATTCCACATCTCCTCTTCTCTGCTAGTGCCCCGGTTGCTGGGCAATGGGATGCAGCATCCAAGTGTTTAGTTGCTATTGTAGTGTATCTTCTCAGACTTATCAGTTCTTATCAGTTCTCAGACTTATGTAGTGTATCGTCTCTGGTATCAGTTCCTTGCACAGGAGGCGCCTTATTTGAACACCATCAGTACTTTTGTGCTTGTGATAGTGCTACCTGCCGGCCAAGTGCACCTGATTAGTTTGTCTGTTTATTCCTGTTGCTAACCTTTGTTGATTCCTCTACTGACTGCAGCCTGCCTTGACCTTAGGTACTTTCACAAACCTCTATTGTTTGCTGCCTGCCCAGACCTTTGCTATGTTTACAGATACCTCTACAGTCTGAAGCTGCCCTAACCTGTACTACTTTAATGGGTACCTCTATTGTCTGCTGCTTGCCCTGACATTTGCTAAGTTCACAGATACTGCTACAGTCTGAAGCTGCCCTAACCTTTACTTTACTACTTTCATGGGCACCTCTATTATCTGCTGCTTGCCCAGACCTTTACTATGTTCACAGATACTTTTATTGGCTAATGCTGCCCCGACCTTTACTACTTTTATGGATACCTCTATTGTCTGCTGCCTGCCCTAACCTTTGCTACTTTTATATATAGCTCTATTGTCTGCTGCCTGCCCTGACCTTTGCTATGTTTACAGACACCTCTATTGTCTGAAGCTGCCCTAGCCTGTACTACTTTCATGGGTACCACTATTGTCTGCTGCTTGCCCTGACCTTTGCTATGTTCACAGATAATTTTATTGTCTGATGCTGCCCTAATCTGTACTACTTTTATGGATAACTCTATTGTCTGCTGCCGAACCTGACCTTTCCTACTTTCACAGATACACTTATTGTCTGCCACTAGCCCTGACCTCTGCTACATACACAAATTGCCACCTGCCCTTGCTGCTTTGGAGTGCCCTCCATTTTGTTACCAAAGTATATAGCTTTCTGAATTACGTTCTGGGGGAAACTTAGTACAGGTAGGGGAGGGGCTGCTAAAAGTAAAGCTAAAGCTACACCCACCAGCCATTTACTCTGACTGCAGTGTCTGCGTTCGGACCTTACAAATGCACAAATTAAATAGATAAATAAAAGCCGTTTTACTTGCCAACCAGTTTGTATTTCTGTCCATCCAATTCTGAAATTTAGAGCAGAAGACTATACAGTAGAAACAGCAGAGTGATGTGCTCATATATTCTCACTCTGCACTCTCCTCTAATCAGCATGTCCCTTGTACTGCAGCACGACTAATTGTGTGGTTTCCTTCTCTCCAAGTTTAAGCTCTGCTGTACTGGGGATTGCAAGTGGCTGATATCAGGTCAAATTCTGGCACTTACACTGCTTGATTTAAAAAATACATTTAACAATGTATTAATGAATAAAGCCCTGCATTGTTTTTGTATTTTATATCTGCCTGGAGTTCATCTGTAAATCTGCAGCTTTTGTAAACATGATACCTGATGATCCTGCCATGAGGATCCTTATTCAGGTGCTTTCTGTTACAGGGTGACAAAACTTGTCCATGTTTTCCAGTTGTGTTTGGCCCTTCCATCACTAAAGAATATAGGAAGATTTTCTTTGCCACTTACTGGACAGGTAAATATTCAGTCTATTTTTTTGGAGGGTGCCATTGATGAGTTTTTTCTTCTTTATCATTTATGATAGCGACAAGATCGCTTTAAGTCAGCCCTCACACTACATAGTTTTGGGAACTAGTGTTGATCTGATAGATCAAATCTGAACTAATTTCTAACTGTTCACTATTACATCATAATAAACATGCGGCAAGGTAAATTAAGCCATAAATACCAGTATCATATTTGACATGCCCCTTTTTATTGCATTTGTCCCCTAGGTCTGACATCTTGTGATGCGCAAAAACCTTTGGATTGTATTCTCTGTCCTCCAAATAAGTAGTCAAGAGCAAAAAAAAAAAATATTCACAACACAATTGGAATAGAAATGACTCTACAAGTGATATCTTGAAGGGAAACATAAAACATTGTTAAAATAAAGCAGGGCTCAGAAGCAGGGAGGCACAGACTACATTCTTGGAGATGTATTTCTGCAGTAATTTTGTGCTGGCTCTAAGTCAGGGCGTCTAGAAGTGAAAAAAGCAGCTCTGCCTTTAGAGCAGACACCCACAGTTATGTATATTTATATCAAGTTTGTTAACGTAGACATAAACCCTAACTGGATGACAATTAGTTTACCAAAGCACTAGGTATCATAAAAAAATATTTTCTTTTAGAAAATGCAGTTTAAATCTTTTCTAACCCCTTTTTAATTTTTTTCTCAGTGCTTCTGATCTCCTGCGGCAAGCACTTCCTGTCTAAACACATGTTTTCCTGCAGTGACTGCATGTTTTTATTTAGGGATTTATGATGGTGACAACAACAGAGCATGTCTGCATTTTAAGTGTTGGCAGGGTAACACTGGAAAACCATTGGTAAAGATGACAGATAGCTGTCATCTGTAATAGGAACTGCCTGAACATGGACATTATGGCAGGATTATCAGGTATTATTTTAATGTAAGCTGCAGGTTTAAAAATATTAAAATTATTTTTTAAATGACGTTAACATGCCAAACATTGAGGTTTTGGTGTTTAGGTTTACATCTAGTTTAAGTGCTGCAGAACTATAACATGTAAATACGGTCTTCGCAAGTGATTTTTTATGGTACTGGAGAAGTTTCCATATTTTAATAACACAAGCACCAAGGTAATGATGATCATGATGATCTAATCTAAGGGGAAATAGGCAGTACCCTCACGGATACAACCTGATGACATCATTATACTGGACATGGGAAATAATAATGCTTCTGATTCAATCCTTGGCAAAGAGCAGTCAGCTTTTTTATCTTTCATAAACTGTACATGTGAGCATATAAAAGACTTTAATCCATTTATCCGCTTGTGTGTTTTAACTAGGGATGCCCCAAAATTTTGGTCGTTGAAACCGATCAGCCTAAAATGACACGTTGGGCAAATTGCCTAAAGTGCCATTTTGTGTGCAAAATTGCGTTGCATCTCTAGTTTCTCAAAACTGTCAGGAGGCCGGGCGGGGAGGAGAGCACTGTGAGCAGTAGGGTTGCCACCCGTACGGGTTTCACCCGGGCAGTACGGGTTTGCAATCATGTGCCCGGGTCTGTGCCCACCTCCCGCCCGGGCACATAATTCAAATGGTACAATGCCGTCAACTAGCATATCGTGCGGCGGGCGGCGGTCAGCGGACGCCAGGTGGCGCTGTTTTCGGTCCCTCGACTCTCCCTCACTCCCCTGTTTCTCTCCTCCGCGGCTGTAGTAGGAGGAAGTGACATCAGGGAGAGAGGGAGCCGGGACGGACTAATCTTTCTCCGGCAGCCGCCAGCAAGCAGGGGTTGTATGAGATGGTATGTGCAGGAGAACAGATCTGACCTGGGACAGCTCACTTCTATACAACTTTGTAGAATCTGAGACCTATTGCCGGTTACAGATTTCATCGCCAAAAAAACCTGGGTTGGATTGCGTTAAAATGTGTGACCCTAAAAAAAAATATTTGTGACCATGTGACCGGTCACACATTCCAACCTAGTCACAAACTTTGATAGAACACCGGGTTTTGAAATCCTGTGCTCGGGTGTGACCCTAAATCACACCCGGGCACATTATTAACAGCAGACTTGTGGCTCCCTGCTGGCGCCGCCACTGTCACTTGTCGAGTCCCTCCCTCTGTTTGATTTTCTCCTCCGCGGCAGGAACTAGGTGGGAGGAAGTGACATCAGGGAGGTCCTCCGAAATCATCCTCCGTCTCCACCATGCGCTGTCATCTGGGACCAAATAGCCGTCACCGCCCCAGTCTCCACTACTACCAGGTTACCGTATATATATATATATCTATATAGGGGGGCTAGTATAGACCATAAAACGTGCCCCCATAAAAAATTCCACAAGTAACCTGTGACATCTTTTGTGGGAGCATCTTTTATGTGCAATAGTACATATCTGAACTCCAAAACAGATGTCACCGGCACCAAGATCCCATGCTACTGCAAATCCATTTTATTGATAGTTGTCATTCAAACGACAAGCGCTTTCTGGGCTGGGCCGGGTCCCCTTCATCAGGGTCAGAAATAACGTTACATAAAAGTGCCACAACTTTTATATGGACATAATAGAATGTCATTTCTGAGCCTGATGAAGGGGACCCGGCGCGGCCCAGAAAGTGCTTGTCTTGGGAATGACAACTATCAATAAAATGGATTTTGCAGTAACATGGGATCTTGGTGCCGGTGTGCTGGAGACATCTGTATTGTTGTTCTGTTGTGAGCAGCGCCATCCGCAGTCATTACCGGCACCCGTTACTTTTGGTATATCTGGTAAGAAGTGCGGCAAGGTATATGGGTACTGCTTTGTACACTTATCTACAGAATGCATATCTGGGGACCTGTGGCACACTGGCAAGTTGTGATTAACTCCAATGTAATTTATTTACAAAATACATGAATAGTGTATACTGTACAAAAAAATTGCCGCGAATCGCTATAGTGTTCGGGTTTGGCTTGAAGAAAAGGTGGCAACCCTAGTGAGCAGTCTGTGTCACAGGAGCCGGAACTTTCCTCCTGCACCGCCCAGCTCAGCCTCCTGTGACAGAGACTCAGGATGGAGAGCGGAGGAGTCAGGATGGAGAGCAGTATACAACACTCAGTGATCAGATCGCTGAGTGTTTGTAAATAATTGACATACAGTAATACCTTGGTTTACAAGTAACTTGGTTTGAGAGTGTTTTGCAAGACAAGCAAACATTTCTGAAAAAATGTTGCCTTGATATACAAGCAATGTCTTGCAATAAGAGCAACATTTTGTAGAAAAGCACCTGAATACGGCTGTAGCAGTGCGAGCGATGAGTCTGTTTAACAACAATGCATGTCACATTGGATAGATTCCTTGTTAAGGTTTCACAAAATGAAGAAGATTCCATTGAGTCAAGAGATAGCAGTGATTCCGTTAGTGATAGTGAAAGTCGTCCTACACAATAATCCTCCTCTCTCTTGTCCCCCTCACACCAGCCACGAAGGTAACCGGAAATTGGTTTATTTTTCTTTATATTTTGTACAGTATTATATTACAGTACAGTATTGTAATCATTTTTATATGAATATTTTTGGGTTGTGGAACGAATCATCTGAATTTCCATTATTCCCTATGGGGAAATTCGCTTTGATATACAAGCGCTTTGGATTACAAGCATGCTTCCGGAACGAATTATGCTCTTAAACCAAGGTATTACTGTAGTATGTTTACTGTGTCCCCAATTATGAATGTACAGGACGTGCTCTACATCACTTCCAGTTCATTCATGATTGTGGACATAGGTTCTCATACTATATCCACAGTTTCTCATACTATATCCACAGTTTCTGAATGGACAGGAACACTCAGTATACAGGATTCCTGTTCATTCATCACGGGGGCTGCAGAAAAAAAGATTTAGGACTCTGTGTCCTCAATCTCTTTTTCTATTTTAAAAAGGGACATATCATGGGTCTATTTAGATCCCCGATTTTTCCCCAAAGCCCCTGACAGTAAAAAAAAAAAAATAGAAAAATTATTTTAAAAAAGTTAGAAAAAAACATTTTGTTCTTGAATTTTTTTTAGTTTCTGTTTTGGTCTGAAAATTAAATTTTTGTGCAGCTCTAGTTTTAATGTAGTGCCTCAATCTGTCTTTGTACTAGCCTTCTGTATTCCCTTAAAGTCCCCACACACCTTACGATAATCGTACGATAATCGCGGGAAATCCTGCGATCGTACGATTATCGTAAGGTGTGTGGAAGCCGTGTGACCTCTACTACTGTAAGGTCGCACGACTTTTAACTTACGGACATGTTCGAAAACCCGCTGGGCATCGTACGATGTTCGGCGGGTTTGTGGCATGTTCGTACGATAAAAGCCATACGGGCCGGTGTGCGCAAGCGCACACTGCCCGTTCGGGGGGGCGTGGCTTGCGATCATCGCAAGTACAATCTGCCTATGCAAGATAGGCAGATCATACGTTTTTTTAAGTACCTTACAACCATCGCAAGACAAAAGTCTTGCGATGGTTGTAAGGTGTGTGCCCAGCCTTACACATTGCCTTATAGTTATGCCCCATCCCCTCCCAGTCTAAATGCTAATCAGACAATCCTGGATCGCACTGTGCTGTAAAACTAACAAGGAGATAGCTGACTGGAGGATGGAGTAAAGCTGGGTATACAATGGAGAGGGTTTTTTTTTCGTTCAGCTTGCGAGGCTGAATGAAAAAAATCTGACAGATTCCTCCATCCACACTAACAGCGTGGATGAACGACTCTTCTGCTGTGTACATTGAATACCTGAATAGTGCTTCAGCTGATTGGCTTCAAGCATTGTTCAGCTGATGAGTTCTAAGCATGTCCCTTCAATAAAAGTTGTTCTAATGATTGACTTTTGTAGAGAAGGGCATTTACAGATCAAATTTCTTCCGATTCCTGCTGAATCAGCTAGAATTCCATCTGTGTGTACTCAGATTACCAGATATTGAACATACGATAAAAGCCATACGGGCCGGTGTGCGCAAGCGCACACTGCCCGTTCGGGGGGGCGTGGCTTGCGATCATCGCAAGTACAATCTGCCTATGCAAGATAGGCAGATCATACGTTTTTTTAAGTACCTTACAACCATCGCAAGACAAAAGTCTTGCGATGGTTGTAAGGTGTGTGCCCAGCCTTACACATTGCCTTATAGTTATGCCCCATCCCCTCCCAGTCTAAATGCTAATCAGACAATCCTGGATCGCACTGTGCTGTAAAACTAACAAGGAGATAGCTGACTGGAGGATGGAGTAAAGCTGGGTATACAATGGAGAGGGTTTTTTTTTCGTTCAGCTTGCGAGGCTGAATGAAAAAAATCTGACAGATTCCTCCATCCACACTAACAGCGTGGATGAACGACTCTTCTGCTGTGTACATTGAATACCTGAATAGTGCTTCAGCTGATTGGCTTCAAGCATTGTTCAGCTGATGAGTTCTAAGCATGTCCCTTCAATAAAAGTTGTTCTAATGATTGACTTTTGTAGAGAAGGGCATTTACAGATCAAATTTCTTCCGATTCCTGCTGAATCAGCTAGAATTCCATCTGTGTGTACTCAGATTACCAGATATTGAACATAAAATCTAGGGCTGCAGCTAACGATTATTTTTCCGATTAATCGATTGTCACATTAAAAATCTCTCTCTTTGCACCCCCATTTGTAGCCACACTCATAAAATAACAAAGAATTAATATAGCTGTGCAATAAATAGGAAATCTGTCCTAAGAGATGCGGGGCTGACACGAGTATCGCAGCAGGACCATTTTGGGGTGGCAACTGTAAGGCTTTGTTCACACCTACAGATTAGGTGTGATTTGATATCCCTGCGTCAGGAACTTGCGAATGCCTGCAGCAGGACTCCAAAATCTGCCATTTAGAAGTGACAGCTGTCACCCATTCAAGTTAATGATCAGCTGCATTTGAAAACATCAGAGCACTGGCACACCGTATGTAATCATATCTGATACGATTACATGTGGTTAGGAATATATCACTATCCCTGGAAACATCGTTCTGCCGCTTTCAAATGCAGCCACTGTCACTCGATCATTAACAGGCGACAGCTGCCACTTCTAAAAGGCAGTGACGTGCGGTACCTCTTGCTCCGGGTGAGGAAATCCCCAGCCCCGCCTGCCGAAGCCCCGCACCACCGACCAAAACCCCGCCGACCGAAGCCCCGCCCCAACCCTCCCCCAAGCTAGTGTAAAGGAGGAAGGGAGGAGACAGGGAAGAGCCTCCCTGTCCCTCACTTGCTCCGCACTGCCGAGGCGCTCCGTCCATGACAGGTTACACAGCGGGGAAGATTTATCTGCTGTGTAACCTGTTAGATGCTAATCTGAATGGAGAAAAAGCTGTCAGCTTCAGACATGAAGCTGACAGCTTTTTCCTCCATAATTATAGGTGAGGCTCTGCCTCACCTGCCTCCCCTGACCGCACATCCCTGCTAAAAGGCAGATTTTGGATTCCTCATGCAGAAATACTGAAATCGCACCTAAACTGTATGTGTGAACAAAGCCTTATTCTTACTGGTGCCACCCAAAATATGGATATCTGGCAGTGCAAGATAGCATATAATTTAGGGGTAATGGTAGGATTGTGAAAGACCTGGGGCAATCTTGTGCAATCTGGGTGTGGTCAAACAGTGGGAGGAGCTTAAACAGGTATTCTTCCCAGCAAACGGGGATAAATGGCAATCTTATAATGAAGCACAGACATGACAACATCGGTAAGCTGTTGCTCCTTAACTATATAGGCACAGTCCTTACCAAGCTGTATTGCTCTGTCTCCATTAAAGAAAAGTAAATGGTCAAGACACATAGCGATGGTCAGAAGTGTCTAGGCAACACATTTTTTGGCAGGTGAGATATGTGTTTCAGTTGTATGTTTTGTTGTTTGCCAACAATATCATTTTAAGGGGCAACATAATTAAAGGACATCAAGATTTAAGTGGGAATACACATGGCTCTTGTATTTAGATTTGTTTATCCCAGATTTAAGCTTTAAATTGAACACGTCTTTTGCACATACACAAAGTAGCATTAAAAGCAGGGTGGTTTTTTACCTTAATGCATTCTCTGCATTCTCCATCCCGAACTTCCTGATTGCGGGGTAGAAGATTGAGGGCAGAGGAGCCATAGGTTCCTTCTGCCGTCAACCAACCTGTGGGGCAGAGAGGAGGGGCGTGGTCTGCCGCAGGGCTGTGTGCGTCCATGAATGCACATAGCCAATATGGGAAAAGCCATATTACACGCACGGGTGCCTCCACAGCAGCCTTTTAGCTGATGGAGGCACCCGTGCAGGGGGCAGTGTTTGAGCACTGTGGTGACCCACTAGAAAACGAGGAAGAGAAACCTTTTTGAAGAAAAGGAACATAACTTTCATGCATAGGGGGGACTCCTAGTTCTGAAAGAAAACGAACCTTTAATATCACTAACTGCTGCCCTCCGCAGCTGCTTCTGCTTACCTTCCTTTGCTGTACCGTTTAGCTGCTCGAGCGAAGAGAAGTTTTATGTAAGCTTATGTAAGTCTGAACTAAAGCTTACAAAGGGCTGAAGTCTAAGACAGTGCTGGGAACCTAACCAGCCAATCAGCAAGCACCAGGACTGTCATTAGGAATAAAGAGGGGTGAGTCAGATACTATGGAAGTACCACAAGTTTCCGGCACCAAATGGAGTGGCGAGAGAAGAGGCAAAGAAATGTGAACCACCAGTTTTTTTTCCATAAGGTGGGGTAGAGAGAGAAGAACATTTAGTAGGTGTTTTTGTGAATAACTCTCCTGAATCACAAGTAGGATTCTAAAGTAACCAGATTACTAACCAAAGAAAGGCAGACTGGCTCGCTTCAGCACTGCAAAGATGAAAAAACGAAGTCATGAGTAGGTAGACTGTGCTCCTTCAAGTCTCAAGGATTAACTTTCAAATTTTACTGGAGCTTAACAGTAATTTAATTAAAGTGACTCTGGGTAGCAATAAATCCTAAAAGAAGGTACACTGCAAGAGAAGATCACATATTCAGTCTATTTGGCATTTAACATCCCTACATCACTGCTGTGTTCTACAATGTCATAGAGGTAGGAGGATGTAACCAAGATATGTGACAGGGGACACAGGCATCATCCAACACTCCTGGAAGGTTTGAATGCTGAAGGAACTGACAGAGCCTGAAGCTCTGGAGCAGACACATGGTTGGAATTGAGACATGGGCAAGGTGAGTGCTAGTGTAGTGAAGCGTCTAGGAATTTTTGCTACCCTGACATGGTCTCTTTAAGGGTACAGTGACAAAGCATAGCTGCTGGACAGAAAGCAAATACACAATATAGTGTTACTATAAAAAGAAACGTCAATGTTAACTGTTTTGCATTTGGATAAAGGCTAGGTCTGGATCAATGGCTGCTTAATAGCTGTCAATGTACATATGGTATGGTTCATCACATGAACTTTTCCAAGTGCAAAACTGCAGAATACGTGCACACATTTCCTGACAATGGTCCAGACGTATGCCTGCACCATATAAGCTCTGTATTCTACACATACAGCACCTAGACATCCATAGGATTGCCTACCTCTGCAGCTACAATCAGACATCAATAGGATCACCTTCTTACATACATCAGCAGACACCAAAATACCTTAATAAGATCATGCTCTTACAGGTCAAGAATCGCTCTCTTATAGACATCAACTGCCCAACACACTAATAGGATCACCCTATTATGTCAGGACCATACTCTTACCAACCTGCTCTCCCCCTTCGTGACATTAATGGGATCACCATCTCACACATCAATCTGACCCATGTACTTTGGAAGGATATGGTAGGCTGAGACATGAACGAGACATGGTGTTATGTTAGCGATCACAGAGGAACAGGATTAGACATCATTAAGCAATAAATGTTGGTACCGCATGCTTACAGATAACGTTAACTGCAGCAGGAGGCACCCGTGGACCTGTACCTACTGCATGCTGTGCAGTCATCTCGCTGCAGGCTTTTCTGCATTACTAATCTGGCTTATTTTATTTCAGGCCCTGAAATGTTCAGTGTTGGTATATTAACCACTTGAAGACCACGGTGTTTCACCCCCTTCCTGGCCAGGCCATTTTTCAGTATTCAGCGCTGTGGTACTTTGACTGACGTTTATTCCGTCATGCAACGCTGTACTGAAACAAATTTAATACCATTTTCTGGGGACAGATAGAGCTTTCTTTTGGTGGTATTTAATTACCACTGGGGGTTTTATTTTTTACTATATAACAAAAAAAAGTACCCTAAATTTAAAAAAAAAAACATGTTTCCCTATAAAATGTTATGACACATCTATTACCACCCCAATTTTTTTGTAAAATATAAAAGATGTGGTCACGTCGGGTAAATAGACACCAAACATGTCAAGCTTTAAAATTGCGCGCGCCCACGAAATCGCAGAAAACGACCGCAACCAAAATTGGCCATAGGCAATGCTTAAAAAGTTTTTACCGCTCATCAGTTTAGTGTTATCAGTGATTGATGGCCCTAGAATTATTGCTCTCACTCCGAAGTTAGCGGCGATATGCAACATGTGCGGCATAATGGGCGCAATCGTCGTTTTCCTACATAGGCGCACCTGACGCATGTTTGCGTGTGTATGTGGGGGGGGGGGG
>NW_017307626.1:307508-324891 GCF_000935625.1 Nanorana parkeri
GGGGGGGACTTTAAAACATTTTTTTAAAATTATTTGTGAATATTTTTTTTAGCTTCTTTATTTTTTTTAATGCTTTCATTTTTTTTTTTTAGACTAAACTTTATTGCTATCACATAGAGGGGACTAAGAAATCCCCTATGTGATAGCCAGTTCACCAAACAAGTCCTCTTTATGGAGACATCAGGGGTCTCCCAGACCTCTGATGTCACCTTGGGGCCCCCAGAGAAGCTGATGAAGCAGAGATCTGTAAGGAAAAGAGATCAAACGGAGATCGAGTACTGAACTCACTTTGATCTGCTGTTAGAGCGTCGCCGTGCCGGTCCCAGCCACACTGGATCACGGGATCGGTGAGGAGACGGCAGGACAGAGGTACGGGGGGGGCACACACCTGCAGCTCCTGCAAGCAATCGGGCGGACGCCTGATTGCTTGTATGTAAACAACCATAATGCAGGTGTGATGTGCGGTGTGGCATGAACAAATGCAGACATGTTCCCTCACTCTGCACACTAGCCCACACTCTAAAACTCAGCAATTGACTGTGTGGGCTAGTGTAAACGAGCCTAAGGGATATTGTGCATGTAATAGCAGCATGGCTCTACTATGTATGTAAATGCCTGTCTCTGGAACCCAGCAGTGAGTGCAATAGTTGTCAGCCAAGAGGGCAATTGAAAATCAAGGTAAGAAGATATGTTAATAAAAATCTTACAGCAGAACTCGTCAGACATAAAAACACATGCAATCATGTAGTCATTAAAAATCATTACAATTATTTTTCAAAACAAAAAAATATTAGTACCAGAAACTTTCTTGATATCAGCCTCTTCTAATCCTCTGTACAGCACCACTCAGACAGGTAAAAAGCAGGTCAGCAGTTGAAGCCAATTAGACTCTGGACCACGCTGACAGGAAGAGATTGCAGTGAGTGAGCAGAATGATGATGGTTCATTACTGTGCTGCTGCTTTCCTCAACAATTAACTTTTTAAAATAAAATATTGACTTATGTCTACTCTAAAGCAGACCTGTGAGGTACAAATTTGGGAGGAAAGGATTAAATGTAAACACAGTGGGGTGGGGGGTGGATTTGCAATACTGGAGCAGACAGAATCTGGAGCAGTTGCCCATGTAACTAATCATCTTTTCTTTTTAATTTGTTTAGTTAGGCTTTAAAAATAAAAGCTATAAAGTGATTTGTTGTCATGGACAACCGCTCCAGATTCCGTCTCAGTGGTCTCCACAAGGCGGGTGTGGTGACACCATTGAAGGGGGTGACACCAAAATGACTGGCAGTCAGTCACATGTGTTATGATGTCCCAGCAGGGTGTCACCCAGTGGCCGCTCCGGGTGACACCATGCCTGTGGTCGCCCCCGTTCTGTCTGCTCCAGTTTTGATAAATCCCCCTTATTCTGTTTTAAAAAGACAATGCAGATTGTCCCCTTAAGGAATCTTATAAATATAAAAGCCCTTAGAATATAAAGCCCTAAAGGGCTCATCTGCCTTTGGCAACTGCAGCCAACTTGATTGGCAGGTCAGGATGACATGACTCCTCCACATGTGCATTGGAAAGTTAATTCATCCGGGCATCCAGCAGATGCCGAGATTGTACACTAGGCACGCAAAGAATTTGTGAAGAGGAAGGCAAAAATCCTTTATGGAAGACACATCATGTTATGTCTCTTCTACTATCGAAAAAACAAAACCTTCCTGGTTGCAAATTTTATATTTTTGTCCAAAGTTCCACTTCAATGAGCAGCACAAGTAAATAGGAAACACAAAAGATTGAATGAGCAAAACAAGTCATAAAATATACACTAATTATCAGACAGCTTAACTACCTCCCGGCCGGCCGTTGTGTATACACAGCCGGCCGGGAGCTTCTTGGATGTAACTGGGCATGTATACACGTCCTGTTAGTCCCGCCCACTCATGCGCGAGCGGGAAAGACGCATAATTTAAAAACCGGCAGCGATGCCTGTTAACATACAAGCGATCCGCCGGCTATAGAGCCGGCGGATCGCTTGTATGGGGTCCTGATATGTGCTTAATCAGCTTTTCAGGGGGGTCCTAGGTGACATTAGGGGTCTTGGAGACCCCTGATGTGTCCATAAAGAGGACCTGTCACCTCTTTTGCTATCACATATAGGGGTTTCTTAGCCCCCTCTGTGATAGCAATACAGTTAAGTGAAAAAAAAGTAGGAAAAAAATGTAAAGTTTCCCCCCAAATTTTTTAAAGTTACACATAAAAAAGAATAAAAAAAACAATGTAAACATGCGTCAGGTGCGCATACCTGCGAAAACGACGATTGCGCCCATTACGCCGCACATGTTACATATCGCCACGAACGTCGCAGTGAGAGCAATAATTTTAGGGTCATCAATCACTGATAACACTAAACTGATGAGCTGTAAAAGCTTTTAGCGTCGCCTATGGCCAATTTTGGGTATTCTAGTTTTTTGCGAGTGCGCGCAATTTTTAAGCTTGACATGTTTGGTGTAATTTTACCCGATGTGACCCCGTCTTTTATATTTTACCCAAAAAGTGGGTAATATTAGTTGTTTTATAACATAATGTAAAAAATATTTTTTTAGTAATTTCTCCTGAATATAGTAAAAAATAAAACCCCCAGTGGTGATTAAATACCACCAAAAGAAAGCTCTATCTGTCCCCAAAAAATGGTATAAAATTCATTTCAGTACAGCGCTGCATGACGGAATAAATGTCAGTCAAAGTACCGCAGCGCTGAATACTGAAAAATGGCCTGGCCAGGAAGGGGTCTAAACACCTGGTCTTCAAGCGGTTAAAAACATATAAAACTAAAATACTGAAAATGCATTTGTCCTTTACACCACAAAACATTTGGAGCACAGCAAAGGGATAACAGAATGTCCCAATCAAAGATTAGCTACAGTCATTCATATCTCCATCATATCAAGACATCTGTTCCCTGTCACCCAGCATCCTCTGCTCTCCTCACATGTGCGCTTGCTGACAAAGTCCCCTCTGTACATGACCTCTTCCTCTTTCACTCCCTAAATCTTGTCCTCATTGAAATCTTGCTCCTTGCCTCCGGCTATGGCTTTCCACTTACACTTCTTGCTCTTACCATAAGGGTTAGTCTTTTTCTTCTTTGCGTTCTTCACATATTGTTTCCCTAGCACCCCCTTAAAGTTTGTAGTCTTTTAACCTCATGATAGGTGTTTCCAATTATTCCACCAGTGATTATGTGTCTTTTATTTGAAGACGTATTCCATGCAACCGTCATTCATAGCTGTGTTTATAACTAGGCTAACCTTCACATTCGTGGTTAGGGGCACCGGGAGGTTAGGGGAAACGTATTCACGAATACATTTGCCAGGCTATATAAAGCCAAGAACACTACAGGGAAATGTGGTAAGGAATGTGAAGTTGATTCCATTTGTAAAATCTGTGAACAAGATATGCCTTTCATATACCCATAAAACCCTCAGATTCACTTTAAATTATTATAACTATGTTAAGTTATCAAATATTTATTTTTATTTTCTCATTTGGCATTATTTACTTTGAGACTTGTTCTTTAGCCTGAGAATCAGAGGTCTCCTGAAGTGTGGCAGTTGTAACCCTGACAACTGACTAACCTCACACATTGGTCCCAATAAACTATTAGCAGTTTAACATCAAAATAGGGCAGATTGCAACATTTTTACTAATGTGATGTATAAACAATGAATTTAAATGCATTATTGTGTCAAATGGGACATGTGCGCCAGAAATAGGAAAGCTTCTATTTGAGACATTTCACAGAAATGTCTCAATTTCTGCGAGGTAGAATTGAGAAGATTGCACAGTGGCCCATAAAATATGTGCTTTAGTGCGTCAAGTAGTACAGTAGGTGGTCGAGCAGGACTTCTTATCAACTATGGTCACAACAACATAATGGATAATGTCATAATTTCTGACTTTTTGTGACAGTTTTACACATAAATTCGCTGTCACAATTTTGCACTTTGTGGCACCAATAGTTTGATGGGCGAAGAGAGCCCCACAGTTAAGATTTATGTACTTCACTAAGTAAATCTAAATAAGGAAGCAAATGTAAATCTTTTATAAGAGTAAACAATTTTAATTATTTAAAACAAAATATTCAGTGTCTATTATAAACCCACTTGTCACAGGTTCTTTTTAAACCGACTCAGAGGACTCAATACCTGCTGAATGCATGAGCTTGCATTCTTCCCTTCATATTCTGCTCCTGGCTGAATAGCTAGCTCAGCTTCTCATTCTTTTAATCACAGAGGAACCCTCAAAATAATTTTCTGGTCTCAGAGGGCCCCTGCTAACAATTATTATAGCTACAGGTCATGGTACATTAGTGTGATCTGTAAGTCGAAGAGATAATTATCAATAAAAGAATAAAGAATGTATTCTACCCAGCTTTTCGGACACACAAAGCAGATATTTTTTAACACCCCCTGCTCCGTATGTCAAAATTGTTTTCATTAATAATCATGAAGCTAAACGATTAATAACAATGTCGAGAAAAGGAATGCAGACACTGACAATTTTGATGTTCTTTAAACTGGTGGTCAGTGGAACAATGCACTCTGACATTGGTGGTCAGTGTAGAAGTGCCCCCTTACATTGGATGTCAGTGGAAAAATAGCCTCCTTACACTGGCAGCCAGTGTACTATCCCCTTACATTGGTGCTCCATAGAGAAATTGTATTTTACATTGGTGGCCAGTGAAGAAGTGCCCCCACACATTGGTGATCTGTGGAAAAGTGCACCCTTATATTGGTGGTTAGTATAGTATTGACCCCTTACATTGAATATCAGTGGGAACATATCCCTTTACACTAGTAGTCAGTATAGTGCCACCTGACATTGGTGGTTTGTGGAAAAGTGTACCCTTATAGTGGTGGTCAGTATAGTAGTGACTAGGGATGTACCGTTACTAGTATCGGTATCAGTGTCGATACCTTGTACTCGTACTCGCCCAAATGTTCCCATACCTTCCCTGATACCGGAACTTCCGGTCAAAGGCAAATTTCCTTTGGCCGGCAGTGCCGTAGGGGAACATGGAGCCGGTGTTTACCAGCTTCCTGGGCAATCAGGAAGTCGTGTGGCGAGTAATGACCCACCTCCCAACTTCCTGATTGGTCGTGAAGCCAGCTCCTTGCTGATTGGCTGGGAAGCCAGCTTCCTGGCCAATCAACTTCGAGCTGGCCGAACAGCCGACAAAAAATTTCAAGCACATATATTGCCTTTAAAAACTCAAATATTACCTTGTAAATGTAGCAGTGACATCATCAATGTGCTGTACATGAGTAGAGAGCAGAGCTGTGGGAGAAGTCCAGTTGGCCCACCCACTACACGCTGCCTGCAGAAAACTACAGGGGGGCAGATACAATCCAGACACCCTGCACAAGGAGAGAGAGCAGCAGTGACTGTTTTTTATTACAGGAAACTAATGCATAGAAGAAAGTTTAATGCTGGAACACAGCACAGAAGAAATACACAAAGTAAACCAAGATTACTCAAGCACTCCACTCCATGTCGTTAATGGCCAGAGGATACTGCACATGCATCATTTTTGGATGGTGCAGCAAGCTGATTTTGTGATAGTGTGGAAGTAACAGTAAACAGCAGTTGTCCATATTAAGATGGTCACAGTAAGTCCATTCACTTCTGCATCTATTTGGAATTAGTGCGGTAACCTCAGGTTGTGGCATGCAAAGGATTGTGACATAGTGAGAGTAAGTGCCCTTTAAAATCCCTGGAGGAGCCTGATGTAATAAAGCAAACAGTGTGCATATATGTGATACTATCAAGTCTTGAACGATTGCACAAGCTGTGTGGATGTGAAGCTCTGCATTTGGAGATATATATGCGTATTAGGCTTTGACAGTTGGGGTTTATTAAAGATAAAAGAGTGGATAGAGTCTTAAACCCATGTGGCAAGATATATTGTGTTTAGTGACAACTGTATTTACATTAAAATTGTGAGAAAAAGCTACTTTTCAGATATTTATAGAAGGGAAATGGGCTGGAGGGATCCCAGTTTAATACTGTTCTTCAGCATCAAGTTCACGTGAGAGGATCTCTTTGGGGTTATGTGTGGGACAGCTGCACCATCACAGATTTTATATCCATATAGACAAAGAGGTTATCCCCTTGGGCAATCATTCAATCAAAGTGGTTTTCTCAAGCATTGTGTACTCCTACAATGTGGGGGTACCCTGGCTAAGATTTCAGATGACAGATCTGTCGATTTTATCAAAGTGGTACAAATTAGGCTTTGTATTTTGCTAAAATAATGTTATAACCATTTTTGTACAATAAAGAGTTTGCTAAGTGCAATATGCTTCTGATCTTGTCTTTTCAGATTTAATATCAAGGACTGGCTTACCTAAAGATGGACCCTTCCTATTCAGCAATTGTGCTGTGGTCATGTGAGGTACTTGGAGGAACATGGTATTGCAATATAACAGTGTAGGTGCACGGACGTGTCCCGGACTACATGCTCTACCTGTGTCTACCTGTGCCGGACATATGCACCACCTGTGTAGCGCCAGGCTGTTCTTCACTTGCTCATCAACTCTTTGTTGCCTGGCCACCTCCATTGTGTTCAGGACCCACCTAGGATATAGTGGACATAGGGCTCAAGGTACTCACAGCCTCGGGCAGAATCAATGCACTGGATGACAGAACCCACCTCTGAGAGACCCCTGGCCTGACCAGTATATGCCAGTGGTCTTACACATGCACTAATCAGGCAGTTCCACAGCAGTCCAGTCCTGAAAGCCTGTTCCCAGGAGAAACCATCATTTTTGAGGTTCGGAGAAGGATCAGTCCACACCTAGATCCGTTTCAATATTTTAATTAAAACCTCTTCATCTGTATAATCTATTACACGCTTTAGTTATCCACATCTGGGTGACAGCACATTCCATAATGAATACACAATAGTTACCAAGACTAGGTGAGAGATGAGAAGTTGAGATGTAGCCTAGAGTCATGGAGAAGTTTTGCTCAGAGTCCAGCATCCTTACATAGGCATAGTCCCTTTTAGAATAGTCCGGCTCCTGTCCTCCATTGCTTCCCCGCTGATGGGAAATCAACAGCGACTACATCTTAATGAGCCTGGTCCTGTGCCTTCCCATTGACCAGTCTCCCACTTCTTCCTACTGATTACTCTGCTGGACAGGGCGGTTACCCGCCCCCCCCAAAAAAAATTATAAATATATATTATACACACACACACACACACTGTATATATCCCTCAGCCCTGTACCATAGAGAGCTCCTAGAGGGCAGAGCTACCCTTAAGCTCCTACAGTGAGGTAAATATAGCAGTCAAAGTTGCTTTTTTTAGGTAAAGAAGCTATAGCTGATCCATTTATTGTACTTTTACCCAAGCTGGAATTTTTCATCATAATATGGCAGATTCAGGAATCAGGAAACACATTGACTGGAAACATTGAACTGACAGTTGTTTTGCACATCGGCCACAGCATTTGTAGCGTAGTATCTGGGAAAGAACAACATGAAGGTACGTTTAATTAACTAATTTCACTTACATATTGTTCTATGAATGGAGGAAAGTAATGCCTCCTGGGATTTGTGAGGTTGGTATCCCAGGAGGCAAGGCTATCCTCCATTAATAGAACAATATGTAAACAAACACAGTGTGAGATCTCTGTCTGTCCATGTGCAAGATTTGGTGCTGTGTCACTGGGAAGTCGACTGCAGGAACTAGGAAGAGAGAGTTGGCTCCCAGTGAAGTAAGGAAGATGGTGGTGAGGGACCGGACCTGTAGCAGAACTGCGGGATGAGAAAAGAGGACAATGCTGGACCTGCTAGACTTGTAAGTATATTATCACAGGACTAAGCCCATTTTTGTGTGAAACATGTTAAGAGTGAAGAGGATCCACAGTGGGACGATGTATAACTGTGTAATTCATTAAACTTTTCAGTGACGCTTGCGGTGTGCAACTGGACTTTTTTTCTGTGATTATTATTACAGGACAAAAAAAAGCACCAGAGATAAGTGGGAAGAAGAATAAGAATTTCGCTGGGGGTGGAGTTTCTTTTTAAAGCATATCTAAACCCAAAACAAAAGCCGTAATATACTGCAGCTTATCAGTCCTTAGATGTAGTGGGTGTATTAGTATACTTTAAGATTTTTTTTTTTTATTTCACCCTAGACTGCTTTCCTGATCTGGACTACAAACACTTTCCCCTCTCTTCATTTTAGTTACATAGAGAGGAGGGGTTGCGTAGTTCACAGAAGACTGTTTGGAAAGCTGATATTTCAGTTCAATACATAGGAAGTTACAAGGACACTGGATTTCTATCTAGATCAACCCTTTGGCATTCAGCAAAAATGTAATACTGATCAGTTTTCAGTGGCATTAACGTTTAAAGAAAACCTGTTGGAAGAATGCATGCCTTGCCATTGTGGACCCCCTTTAAAAATGATTTTCCTAACTGTAATGCTGGTCCTCTAGATTCAGAACTCTCTAATACGCAGAGAAGGATGTTTGAATTCAATATACATTTGATTGCTAATGCTTTTTCCTTTTCAGAGCTTTAAGTTTCAGAGCTTTAAATATTCATAGAAAAACTAAATCAAAATTTTCTCTATCACCTCTAAAATGTAAAACAGCTGACATCTCTCTGAAGGAAACAACCTAGCAGATCATTTTTGCTGAAAATAGTTTTTTTCATAAGCTTCCTAATCATGCACACAAAAGCACAGAATGTAAAATCTAAATTCAGGAAAAAGGAGATCCCTAAGCAGCAATCACAACCCATCTCCAAATGGCCCAAACCCCTTTGTCAAACGCATTTATGATGAACACTTGACTGGTAAATTTGTACTATGACTAAACATTAAACAGGGTATGAGAGTTTTAAGACATCAGCTCCAAAAATGTCACTATTGCTGTATGATGATGGCAACACAGACTTTGCTGTATTGTTGCAAAACAACAATAATGTCGTATCTAACAGGTGGAAAAACAAAAGCATTCTGGCACACATGCCAATTATTGCAGACTTACTGGAAACTTTATCTGCAGGCCAATGGTGGAGCAGCACCACCAAACAACAACCCACTATTAATATCTATCAAGGCAGGCAAATGATAGCTAAGTTGGTAGTAATGACAATATAAAGAAATATGTTTGGTAAGAGCAACATACTTTCTGTTTTCTCCTGAACAGATTTTCTCTTTCTGTATTCTCACATTCAAATATAAACAGACGGCTGGTTGGCAGAAGTCACACTTATGATTTAGTGTCTGTGATCCTTGTCACTTGAATTATTGATTCTATCTTCCAGAATGCGCAGGCACATTCAATTGTTTCTAGTGCTTATTGGTCATTTCCTCCTCATTTCACAAGTCATCCTTAAATATGTCAAAATGACCTACAAAAGTGTGGCTGACCATGGTTTAAAAATTGAGTTAGATGGAGGAATGCAGACAGAAAGGAAGGAGGGAGGGGGGAGAGGGGTAGGATAGGAAGAGTTATGAAATTAAGTTATAGAAAAACAACCACTGTATTGTATAGATATCTATACAGATTTCTCTCAGTTGGGAAATAACTTGGAAGCATATACAAAACATTTTTTTTGTAGGAAGAGTTATGAGCATAAGAGAAGACATAGATAGATAAGGATAGAAAGAAGGAGAAAGAGAAAGAAGGAGGAGATCGGAAGAGTAAAGAAGATTGTGTGATGTGAGAGAGAGAGAGAGAGAGAGAGAGGGGGGGAGAGAGAGAGAGAGAGAGAGAGGAGAAAGAAAAGACAAGAAAGGATAGGAATAATTTTAAGAGAGCCAGAGAACAGAGACAGATAGCGATAGACAAGAGGAAGAGGGAGATTCGGGGATGATAGGAAGAATGTAAAAAGAAGAGAGTGAAGTAGAAGAAAAGTTTGAGACAAGAGATCGAGAGGAGAACAGAGAGAGAGAAAAAAGGAGGATGGCTGTGGGGAGTGGAAAGATGGAAATAACTGAGTAAGATGATGATGTGGAGAGAGGAAGAAAAGGATAGAAAAGAGGAAGAGGGGGAAAAACAATGTGGAAAGCAATAGGTAAGTGGAAAGATAGAGAGATAATTGAGATACTGACATACAATTCTAACTAACTTGTTATGATTGAATCTTTATTCCCATTTGCTTTGTATAGCTTCTTTTTCGGCCTCACTTTCTCAATGTCTCACTTACTCAGGGGTGCCCAAAATATGGCCCATAAGGCAATTCTGATCTTCCTCAAGAGATGTTTGGTTTATTTGCACAACTACACTCTTGCTCTAGTACCTTACTTTCTTGCTGTGTCCTCATGTTGCTTCAACTGAATATTAAAGTCGAACTGCATTTTTATTGAAACGAAATGCGTAAATTTAAAACCTATTAAGAGCGGCAGCTCGTGGAAGATAAATAATAATCACATGACCTGTCAAAATCATGTGACAGGTTTCCTCCTGCTCCTGGCACCCCCTTCCCCAATTGGCAAAGTTGTTGTTTTTGTAAAGCTGTGTTATGGCCATGGTTAGGCCATACAGCTTTTTTTATGAGTAGCCCATTGTGTCCAGAATAGGGCTGCGGGTTAGAGTGAGAGAACTGCAGCATTGTCTGTGATCAAATCCAAAAAGCCTACATAATATGTGAAATGGTAGAGGGGAGTGGTCACATGTTTAGACTCAAGATTCTATATGAACCAGTGGTTCTTACTTCGCATAAATTAAAAATGAACATTTTATTTTAGGGCTGCAACAACTAATCGATTAAATGGATGATAATGGATTATGAGAATAGTTGGCATCTATTCTCATTATCGATTGGGGGGGGATGATGATGATGGTGGGGGGGTGAATGTGGTGGGGGGGGGGGGGGGGTGGTGGAGAGGAAATGGAGATAGAAAGAGAGAGAGAGAGAGAGAGAAGAGGAGGTAAGGAAAGAGTAAAAAAGAGTGTGAGAGAGAAAAAAAGAAAGAAAGGGATAGGGATAATTTTAAGAGAGCCAGGGAAGAAAGACAGATAGCAATAGACAAGAGGAGAGAGATTTTTTATGCAACCAGTCGATTAATCGAAAAAATAAATCGGGCAACTAATGGATTATGAAAATAATCGTTAGCTGCAGCCCTATTTAATTTATGATTGTGTTAATCGGTCCAGTTACATTTGAGCCCCTAAAATAAGGGAACTGTGTATGAAAATGGTTGCAAGTCCTAAACATTTCATATGATATTTTTGTTCAACCCCTTGAATTAAAGATTAAAGTCTGCACTTCAATTGCATGTCGGTTGTTTCATTTCATATCCATATACAGAGCCAGAATTATGAAAATTCTGCCAGTGTCCAATTATTTCCGGACCTAACTGTATATGTAATAATTTTGGAAATGTATAGTCACTTTCTCCTCTTATGATGCCATAGAATGCCTCCTTTTCAGGGAAAGCTAACCCGGAAACATGCTGAACTGGTCCACTGTGAACCATCAAAGGAAGCAAAGATTCTCTGTTTGAAATATTCTTTTGGTAGTTGAATATTGTATAAAGTGTGGTCTGAGTGGGATCATGAAATATCAGTGGCCTAAAGAGGGACCCTTAGAAAATGGAGGTTTAAAGTTTATTGCAGCCAATGTTTTTAATATATGTAATGTGTTTGTGTCAGGAACTCAATAAATGGAATGATTTTAAGAAGAATATGTCTTATAAATTGGCGTCTAAAAAACCCCAGTGTTTATACATAAAGTTTGTAAAGGTCGTAATAGTGAAACTGAAGGAAATGTTATGTTGCAGAAATGGCACACTCTTTGCCATGTGGTTACTACAGCTTGTGTCACAAGCTCCTGAGCAGTAACTGGTTTGTAAAAAAAAGAAATTCAACCGACATGATCTGCGTGTATAGCATGTGGACATACTGTTTCTGGCATTTTGACAGTGTCTGCCATATGGACACATAAACTCAACCATCTGGGACGTGACTTCAGCAGGTGGCCAAGAGACCATGATATGTGGGTAGAGCAGAGGCTCATCTTATGAATACAATGGGCATTCTGCATTTTTATCATTTATAACACCTAGGGATGCACAGATACCAGAATAGGTGCCAGTACTGGGCCTTTTATTACAAGTACTTGTGAAAATGCCCCGTACTAAGCGCGTACCAGTGCTTTGAATGCAAACGGCTGCCGTAAGATCCTGCACTTGCTGGGGACCTCACGGCGCTGCTTACCTGCTGACCCCCACATCTACTCCTCTCCCTTTCCGCCACCCGCCCACAGCCCTGGTGAAACCACACACAGACCTGATGAGTCTGCACACAGCCCTCTCTAGCTGGTGGCATTTTGCATTGATGTATAATGTATTGCTGAGATTTGTAGTCCTCTATAGCCGGTGGTATTCTGCATTGTTTGTTCATATAGTACAAAAGTTTATGGTATTTAAATGAAAAATAATAAGGGCTGTTCACACCAGAAGCATTGAGGCTACTTGTCCTGCCTTTTCCAGCTGAACCTCAACACACAGACGAGGCAATTCATTCTGTTTTAAACTGACATTGTGGTGGTGTGCACTTTTTTTTATGAATACAATTTTTAGTTCTTTTACTAAGTAGCTCTGGTTCAAGGTCCACCAATTATGGACCTGTCCATGCACCTTAGAGCTTTAGAAGGACACTGCACAGAATTGTGTGACCAGAGGCTGCAATTCTAACAGATGTGAAAGTGGAAACTGCTAGATGCAACTGTATGGGAAAATACTGTAAAAAATACTGTCGAATACAGGTACACGGAGAAATCTTTCTGGGCTTTAGCACAGTGAATTGCACAGTTGACTTCTTTAAGTGGACCTCAAGAAGTGAAGATTTGCCATGTAATAGGGAATATCTATAAATGTTAATTGTGCTTACACGAATCCTGAAAAATCGACCCTTTGCCTGCATGTCCTGTGCCTAGACACTTTTGGGCCTCCAGCCTCATAGCTGTATATACGTGATCAACTACATCTTGTCATACATGTATAGATAGAGGAATCTGCACTGCCAGCCACTGTATTTAGACAAACCGCACCCATTGCTATCCGAACACCTTAAGAGTGACTGCACCTGACCAATCAGGGCGACGGGAAGCCAACTCCATGCTGATTGCCTCGAAAGCTTCATGGGCAATTAAGAAGCCGGGCGGCGTGTCATTACCCATCACCCGGATTCTTGATTGCCCGGTAAGCTGACTCCATGCTAGCGGAAGTACCGGTATCAGTGAGCACCATAAGATAAATATCTGTACTCGATACCGAAGAACTGGTATCGGTGCATCCCTAATAATTATGTTATTATCCTCATTGTTCTCATCATTAAATCCCAACGTCAGGATTTCTTTTTATGTGTGTGTGTGTGTGTGTGTGTTTTGGATAGAGAGGGAATTTAATCTGTCAAACATTTCTTGCTGTGTCCTTGCTGGGAAAATCTCCTATAATTTCCTGTCAACTGGGTGCCAATACAGGAAGTGAGGGAAAAACTCCCAAATAGAGACACATATGCCAATAAAAATCTGAAACGGGTTCTAAACCTTCATCCACCTACCTAAAACTAAAGAAATCGTTTTGGCTGCAGTTGGGTTTCCCTTTTATATACTGTAGTATCAAACTCTCTGCAGACATATATGTCTTGAAACGGAACATATCAAAATCTAGAATCTCAGATCTGTTATAATTAGTTAATATCTCTGGAGAACAAAGCTTGCATGTTACATAGATACACTTGTTGCTTCATAATTAAAAATGCACTGTTCAATGAACAGGAACATTTGCTAGTTAGATTTACATAATGACTATACTGAGTTGTACTACAGTAGCAGTAATAGTCTCTGTCCTTTAATGCTCACTGAGCATTTCATGTGACAGAGGTAATGGAAAACTGAACGTTTAATGCTATATGATAGGAATCCTAAATCTATCAAATTGTGTCCATTTGCAGACAATGTCCTGGTTTTTATAGCATGATACATCACAGATTGATATCTGGCAATAATTCCAAAATATAGTTCAATAACTGACAAATATACACATGTACAAAGACAGTTTTAAACACACTGTACAATACCAGAGAAGCAAGGGAGAGAGTGGGGTCACATTGATTAAGCTAGTAATATCCATTAAGATTTTTCTTGTTCAGCCTCAAAGGCTGAACAAGAGAAATCTTTTCATTCCCCCTTCCACCCTAAACAGCATAGATTAAGGAATGTCCTATTGTATTCTGGCAGTCAGAATACCGAAACAGTGATTGCAGCTGATTGGCTGCAGTCACTGTTCGCCCAACAATATTCCACAAAGAGTGGAAGATTAAACCTGCCCATACACTGTAATACTTTCTTTGTTTAACCTGCGGGCTGAGTAAAAACAATATAACAAATTCCTCCTTCAACATTATAAGCGCTGTTCGAGGAATCTCCCATTGTCTTCATTGTATACTGATGGTGGCCACCATGACTTTATTCAAATCTTATTCATTTATTTAACTCTTTTTGCCTTTTTTCTATAGCACCCATTCCATTTCAGAGGGAGGTACCTCATTTCCTATTTACAACTCTATTGACCAATGTAATCACTTTACTTTTGTCTCTATTAAGCATTCTTCCATCAATCTCTCTTTTCCCTCCCTCTAACTAAAATAATCTCTAAGCACCCATGCCCAATATGTTTTGCCCCTATTCGGGCTTCATCAGGAGTGCTAGTGTATTTGTGCCATCACCAGGAAAACAAACTACCACAGGCCACATGGTGCAGAGCCTCATATAACTTCCTATTGATGACGTCACTTCATGTGACGCCACTTCCTGTAACATCGTTTAGGACTTCTCTCTGTCTCTAATAGAGGGTAATATTACCATATTCTCGCTATTTGCACCACCTCCTTTACCCTCTCCTCAATTTCAAGGCTTTTGCACACACATACACACACACACACACACACAGCATCAATGAATGGCAATGATATTGATAGCGAGCGGCTGTGTTCGGTGCGTGTGTAGTGGAGTCAAATCGTTGGGCAAAGTGGACGCTGTGCACAGACGGGCTCGCTGTATCGTGGTGACTACGCGTTTCGAGGCACAACCTCTTTGTCAAGTCTTAGGCCCGAACACAGCCGCTCGCGGTCCCGATTCCACAACCGCCGCGGTCCTTCCCCCCTCAGCCGCCGTGGCCCGGCCTGGCCAGCCGTGCACGCGTGCCGCTAGGTAACTTCACAGCGCTCCCTCATCCATCCACTGCTGCAGTATTTTGTTCTTGGACTTCCTCTGTACACCGTTCCTTGTTTCACCATCCTCGACACATTTGCAGACTTCCAACTGTAAGTCATATATATTTGTTCCTTCTCTCATGTATAGTTACCCATATTTTTGGTAAAATATAAAAGACGGAGTCACGTCGGGTAAATAGACACCAAATATGTCAAGCCTTAAAATTGCGTGCGCCCGCAAAAATCGCAATAAACTACCACACTGAAAATTGGCCATAGGCAATGCTTAAAACGCTTTTACCGCTCATCAGTTTAGTTTTATCAGTAATTAATGGCCCTAAAATTATTGCTCACACCCTGACGTTCGCGGTTATATGTAACATGTGCGGCACAATAGGCGCAATTGTTTTTGCACATAGGCGCACCCGACGCATATCTGCATGTATATGTGGGGGTACACTATGGTATGCCTATTTTATGTTACACATGATATAAAACCGGGTTGAGAGAACACATGATCGTTGGAAGAAAAGCCGAGTCTACACAAGGTGGTGGAGCAGTGAGAGAACACCGCACTGAACATTAACTATATTAGCACTTGCTGCTTTTTGGGGATTTTCTGGACACTGGAACATTTTTCACTGTGTAGAGCATGTTTAAGGATTTTTTGTCCTAACTTATGTTACACTTGCTTATCTACCACTCGGTGCGTTGATGTATATGCTGTGTTGAGCTCACTTAATGAAGAATTGATGTTATACACAGTATGTATTTATTTATATGATTATTTCTATGATTTATATTCACACAATTATTTGTCAATAAGTATATCTAGATAAACGCATGGTCTTATAGCTCTTATTTACATATATTTATCAATTATGTTATAGATATAACTGGATTGTGCCATATAAAATCGCCAATCATCCGAATTGGCTGTTTTTCCTTCAAATCTCGATTTCTCATCAGATTTTCCCTTTATTTGATAATATGCCGTTTTCAACACTCTTTCTGGGTATCCTCTCTCTCAAAATCTTTTCCACAATTCATCACATTCCTTTTCAAATTCATCTGCAGAGCAATTATTTTTTGCTCTAATAAATTGTCGAACTGGGATACCACTCTTAGATGGACGGGATGATGACTGTCCCAATCTAAAAAGGAATTAGTGGATGTTGGTTTGCCTATATATTTTGGTTTGTAAGACTCCCTCTGTATCCTTGTAAATAGTCAAATCCAAAAACCTCTATTTCACTTTTGAAAAACATTCTTATGTTGTTATGATTTAGTACTTCAACAAACTTCTCACATCGTTTTTTTTTCCGCGTGTTCCAAAAACATAATTACATCATCTAAAAAACTAACCCATAGGGACATTTTGGATGCAAATTTCATTAATTTTTCACAGAAGTATATTTTGTCCTCCCACCAACCTAAAAATAAATTTGCAAATGTTGGTGCACAGCAGGTTCCCATCACTGTTCCTCTACATTGTTCATATATTATGAAATAAAAATAATTATGTTTTAGAATGAAGTTGAGAAGTTCAACCACAAATTTGGAGTGTTTCTTCAGAAAATTCCCTCTTTTACTCAGAAAGAATTTGCAGGCTTCCAGGCCCCGTTCATGCTCTATGTTGGTATACAGGGTTTCCATGTCTAGGCTAGCCAAAAGAGTCTGTTCACCTATAGGTAATTCATTTAATTTCTTCACAAAATCCCTGGTGTCTTCAAATATATAATGGAAGTGTTTTTACAAATGGTCTCAAAATTACATCCACATATCTACTGATATTCTCAGTAAGGTTCTGATTCCCAGATAAAATAGGACGTCCGGGTGACGTTTCTGCATTTTTATGCACCTTCAGTAGTGCATAAAAAGTAGCAATAGTAGGATTTTTATTTCAAAGAAAGGTAAACTCATCTTTAGTTCATCTAATTTCTTTTCTAGAGCTTTTCCCAAGATACTGTATCATATTCCGTTCTAGGATCTTTCTGGAGTATGCAGTAATTTTTGGAATCCCTAGGACATCTTCCTGGACTTCCTGGTTCTATTACAATTTATTCAGTAGCATCTTATGCAGACAATGCCTATACTATACTTCTGATCCTTAATTTTGTTAGGGACACTATGTCACTTTCTGTTTCTGGTGACATGTTGG
>NW_017307626.1:324946-328382 GCF_000935625.1 Nanorana parkeri
TACCCTTCATTTATTACTTTTATTATAATTTTCCATTTTACCCTTACGTAGCTTTAGGATATGAAAAATCCTAATCAAATGTTTTTTTGTCTTGATTGTCTTTATAAGATTCATGACTAAATATATGCATGTGATAGCTATGCTTCTGTTACTCAGTTACCTTAATGAATATTTATCTATTCATTCTTATTCAACCCGATGTGGATATACCCAATTTTTCTTCGATTATAAGCCATTTTAAATTGCTAGATGGTTGCTTTAGTGTGCTCTGATGTATCTTTAAAATTTACATTCAGTTTTGTATTTTTTATTGTTTTATATCTGTCTACATTATGTGTATCCATATCACGTGTTCTAGATACAGTTATTAAAAAGAACAAAGTCAGAGGTAGAGGCAAATGTTAATCCTTTTTCTACACATTTCTTATGATGTTTATTCAACTGCATAATGTTCTACATCACTTCCTGTTCATTCCTGATTGTGAACATTGTAACTCATGCTATATCCACAATTTATGAATGGACAGGAGCACTCAGTATAGCCATAACAAGGGCCGCAGAAAAAGAGATTGAGAACTCACTCTTATTCTGTTTCAAAAGGAAAAAAATCAGAGGTCTGTTTAGACCACCAATATTTCCCCAGTGCTCCCAACAGTAAAGTAATAAAATAAATAAAAATTAAAAAAAATATTTTTAAAAAGGTTAAACAATTATAATTGTCAGTTTTGGCCTGACAAACTTTTGGATTTCGGTTTAAGTTTTGGTCTAAAACATTCCATTCCAGTGCACCTCTATTTTTATATGTATATGAATAAAATAAAATAGAAATATAATATAATTGTGTTACAATTGCAGACCAGATAAAGCAGAAAAGAATGACTTAATATATGAATATTGTGTAATGTAAACGCCTTGAGATTGAGAAGAGGGTAAAGGAGGCGGCACAAATAGAGAGAATATGGTAATATTACCCTCTATTAGACACAGAGAGGAATCCTAAATGACATCATAGGAAGTGATGTAATCAATAGGAACTTATATAGGGCGCTGTACCATGTGGCCTGTGGTAGTTTGTTTTCCTGGTGATGGCACAAAAGCACTAGAATTTTTTTGTTCGCACAATTTGCACAGAAGTATGTTGGGCATGGGTGCTTATAGATTTATTAGTTAGAGGGAGGTAAAAGAGAGGAATACAAATAGAGACAAAAGTAAATTGATTACAATGGTCAATAGAGTTGTAAATAGGAAATCAGGTACCTCCCTTTAAAATGGAATGAAGTAAATATACTGTATATATTTTTAAATATATAACTATAAGGGAGGAATGCCCAGGTGGCATTGTGTGTCATACTGTGAGAAAAGCGGTACATTGGGACCCCAGAAATAGAGTGAATATATATATATTTAAAAAAAGAAAATAAATCTCAGTGAGAGTAACCTGAACAGAGATGAGAAGCTGTTTGGGTGCTAGTTCTGTGTGTTCAAAGATTTTCTAACCGGCTCATTTGATTAGCTGATCGAGGGATGCCAGTTGAAAGGGTGCAGACAGTGATATTCACTGTGCAAATTTCTGCTGGTTCATCAAGAACCGACCGAAATTTGCATAGTCTATGGTCAGCTGAACTTTTGTCAAGCTGGGTGGTGCCAGCAGAGCCACCCACAGGTCAAATTTTGGACGATTCAGCAGGAAATTCGTGGCAGTCAATCCATGGTATGGCCAACTTTAGAAAACCAAAGTGATTTCTCACTTTTGTTTTATGTTTCTTTGCGCAAAAAGGTCATCTATGCATCTAGTGCGCAATTAGCAATGTATTGGATTTAAAGAACAATGTTGCAGACAATTATATAGTAAATGTGTTCCTTATTTGTTTCAATTTGTTTTATGAGTCGTCTCTCACTACTCCCTTTTATGTAATTTTCATCCCTTGAGAGTGTGATATGCAAGCCGTGAAGTGTGCTATCATCTAAACTCCTCCAACCCTGCTAAGAAAGCATTTTCTCCCATGGTTTATCTCCATAAATAATCTGTTTCAATCATCATTGACAAATTCACTGTCAGGGAGTGGTGTAAGCTCCCCAACCATAGACAAGAAATGTATCAACAATCTCATGCAGATGCAAAACTATTTACTGTGAATTGATGGCCATTTGTAAAGATTATCTCAACATCTCTCACAGCTGCACGAGCTTAAAAATCGGTATAGGCACTGCTGTCCAGTGACGAAGCTAGACATTCCATCACCCGGGGCAAAGACTTAGAGTGCTCCACCCCCTCAGAAGAAGATCTCCATCCACACACCACCTGCCCCCACCCCACACTTCTGGGCGCTCTCCTCTTCTTTTGTCACGGCGGCACCCCTCCTGATCCACTGCAGAGGTGAGGCTTCTATTTTCCTGGTGGTGCCCCTTCTAATCTGTCATGGAGGAGAGACTTGAATGAAGCAATTTCAAACCTCACCTCCATGGTGGATCAGGAGGGGCACCACCGCACCAAAAGAAGAGAGCACAGAAGCGAGTCTAAAGATACTAATCTACCACGGTGGTGAGCCTATAATCGCTTCATTCAAGCCCCTCCTCTGTGGCACAGCTGGGCCTTTCTGAATGCTGCAGAGCAGAAGGAGCTTCATAAAGTACCGCTCATAAAGTACACTGCTAATCACTATACATATTGTGTAGATGACACCAGTGGCGTCACAAGGGGGGTGCGGTCCGCACCCGGGTGACACCATTGGAGGGGTGACCAATCACGCTACCAAAGAATGCAGAGCACGGTAGTAAACAACTTAGGGAAAGGTAGTAAAGAACATGGAGCACGGTACTAAAGATCGCAGAGCATGGTACTAAAGAACGCAGCGCACGGTACTAAAGAAAGAAATACACCGTACTAAAGAACGCAGAGCACGGTACAAAAGAATTCAGAGCACGGAAGAACACTGAGCACAGTAGTGATAATGCAGGACACGCTACTAAAGAACGCAAAGGTAGTAAAGAATGCAGAGCACTACTATTGTACTGTTCTATTACAATACTTCTACACAACACTGTGCACCTGGAACATTATATAAAGACAAAATCAATACAATTCTGAGCTTAGCAATATTTATTTCTATAAAGAAGTGTTTTTTTCTCTCCACAGTCATTCTGCCTTTTATTTAAATACAATACACTGTTTAATATTTCACTCACCACTTTGAGGCTGTCACGGGCCACTGTGCATCCCAGGGGTTTCCCTTGGGGGGGGGGAAACCAAAAACTCCCTGCGCCCCAGCTCTTCATCTTCCTCCAGGTCCTGCTTGCATCCCTTTGCTCCCGGTGCCGCCGATAGCTGCTGCGGGGCAGCCGCATGAGGGGAGCGGGTTCTCTTCTTCTCTGATGCGGCCTGAACAGCAGGAAGTGGTGGAACGCCAGGGTCCGGTCGATGTGACCCTGGTAGTCA